>NC_052345.1:9605722-9905722 GCF_016432855.1 Salvelinus namaycush
CCATTTGGGACACACCCTGTGTCTTCTATTGTCAAAGAAAGAAAGAAATGGAAATACGAGCTGAAAGCACTGCTGCTTAAAATATGACATACATCACCGGGATAAAAATAGCCACGGAACTTCAGCCCCATGCACCATATGGCTGCGTTGCAAAGCATTCTGGGGAATTGACTTGACGCGTGGGGGAACTAGAACATTGTAGAAGAGAGATGGTGTTAAAACAAGGACAAGGGAAAAGTGATAGAATAGCACGTACAGTATCTCTCTCATGCATAGGTCGACAAAACGGAGGGTTAACAGAATTGTGTTATGACGAAAGTCATCGTACCCTACCCGTGTACACTCATCACCTGACATTTAGTATGGTTTGAGGATATTGAGGACAACAATGACAAAACAACATCATCATTAGGGTAGTTTTCAGTGTTGGATTAAAATGACGAAATAACCTTGTTATTTCACGCTCTCCGGAGCCAGGCTCATGCACGTGCACCGTGCACGGACGCTCTTGTGTGCAGCCTGGTTGTGCACGTGGAGGGTTAGGGGCCTCCTCTCAACACATGCTCAGCAGACGCTGACGCGTGGTGACACATTGCGTGTCGTGAGTGTAGTTACCTTGCTGTGTAATGTGACATTTAAGGTCTCCTGCTTTCGCTGGCTGTGGTGCATCACACACAATCTGTGCTGAGCAAAACAAGATGCGTGTGTGTGCCAAACCACATTTTGTCTACAGCATGAAAACGCCACTTCTGAACACATATCCTCTACTATTTCTCATAGTAATGCCTTCCTGCAGTTGTATGTTACATTTGTAGTGCTGGATGATTAACCGAAATGTCGGTTATTTACAGTTTTTTAAACAACTAATTGACCTATGTCTGTTCAATTATTAGATTTTAAAAAATATATAATTTGTACTCAATGCGCACTGCGCTGCAGTTTCTCTAGAGATAAATCAGATCACGCCTGAACTGTGCAATGTAGTAGGGAGTTGTAGTTTCCAACAGGGCCAATGTTCTACATAGTTTAGCGCAGAAAACGCGATAATTCGCTATAATGACCATAATCCATTGCGAGGCTACTTGTCCGGTCTGAGACAGAAGAATGCGAGATCAAGAGGGCATATATAGAGAGCAGTTGCTTCGTGAGGTATTGATATTCAACAGCCATAAAAATATGCCTTATTTACTTTGAAGAACTACAAAAGTGTTTTTTTCAGACAGCACAGGCAGCATTAAATAATAAAGTCATCAAATAAAACAAATTTAATATACACCACAACTGAAATATTTTATTATAGTAACATAATGTGAATAAATGAAGGTTAATAAGTGATAACCAGTAATGGACAGTCACCATGGGACTTGTATTCATAGTTTTATTATGTGTTGTTACAGCATTTAACCCACATAATGCATAGTCCATTTAATGTTTTTTTAAATTATCGAAACCAAAATCGAAAATGTTGATAATTATTTTATAATCGAACCGAGATCAAAAAGCACTAATCACTCAGCACTATCCTATCCTATACTATCCTATCCTATCCTATCCTATCCTATCCTATCCTATCCTATCCTGTACTATCCTATCATATCCTGTACTATCCTATCCTATCCTATACTATCCTATCCTGTACTATCCTATCATATCCTATACTATCCTATCCTATCCTATACTATCCTATCCTGTACTATCCTCTCATATCCTATACTATCCTATCCTGTACTATCCTCTCATATCCTATACTATCCTATCCTATACTATCCTATCCTATCATATCCTATACTAACCTATCCTATCCTATACTATACATTTGTAATGTATTTATTACATTTGCTGTATCTTAAGAGGACCATTCTTTAAAATGTTCAACGTAATAGGCATAATAATACTATGATCTTATGGAAGCGTATCGTTGTCAAAATCTACTTTAAAATATTAACTGGATAATGTTACAAGATGACATGGCGTCATACCCTGGTTGTTCTGAACAGAATGAGCCTGTTTGTTTATTGGAAAGAAAATTTGCCGCAGCACACGCACCTGAATGCACTCTCGATTCCTTTCTACGCGCACCAAAATTACAATCTGTTTCTCTGAATGACCTTGTGAAAGCCCAACACTGTAAGGTCATATTTTATAACTTAGCTAGTCATGTTGCCAATAGAACAAGCTTTCAAATCATGCCCACCTGACCCAGATTGTGATTTATAATAGACTGTTTTGGGATTGTGTAAACAGCAACAGTAATTGTGTGATGGCGGGGATGCAAGGTTGTGTTTAAAACGAAACAACTACAAGTGTGCATGCTCTAGTTTCTCAATGTTACAGCTACACAGCAGCCACATGGAGACACCAGTTAGTCCTCTCACTCAAACCCTTGTAATTGTTTTGTCTTATGTTGCACCTACCTCACATTTTTCAGGAATACTGTTATCATGTTACAGAATGTATCCAGAGTATTGTCAGATTTCGTTATCAACAAATGCGGTGAAAAGTACAGTAAATGTAAAATACACATAAAATCAACAGTGTTACATTTGGATTCAGTCTTGTGTCAGGTGAACTGTTGTGTGCTCACCTTTGGTCTAATCATTTTCACATTATCTCCAAACTGTTCCCTTTCAATTGTTACCATGGTTATGCATGTGGTTTTCATATTTCTTCTGTAAGAAGCATTTCAATTGAGCCCTATCCATATAAAAATATATATATTTTTGACACATATACACCTGACACATATAGGCCAATTCCCAGTGTAAAAGTGAACAGTTTATAATAAGTAATAATATAAACAAGTATTTGGATGTTATTTGATACCTGTCTGCTTGATTCAACACCAACAATCTTTGAACGCGAGATGACATCCGGCCCCTCCCCTCCAATCGCCTCCAGCCAATGACAAGTCAAAGCGGGCTTCCGAACTGACATATCACATCCACCCTAGCGAATGACATGTGAGTGAATTCACACTAAGTGACAACTAATCTCCCGTGGGCAGATTCTGTGTGTAGACCGATCTGCCGGGACTGAATGGGATGCATGATCTAACGAGCAGCATTAGTTCTGGTTTTGGGGTTTTTGTCACTGGTTATTTGGACGTTTCAGGATTGGGTGAAGGCAGTGCTTAAACTGCTTTGACTTGAGTTACAGTAAGAGCACGGCTAGGTGTGAGAGACTGTAAAGTAGCACCTCTTTCACAAGAGGGTTTTGGCTGAGAGTTTCCTTTTGCGAGGGTGGAGACAAACATTTTAACAGGTACGAACACAGAAGTTAATCACGCAGCTGACCAAATTACGCAAGTGTTTACTTCTGGGTTAACAGAGATTAAGTGACAACTGACCTGGGTGCTATACAGGGAGCTGTGTGTGTGTGTGTGTGTGTGTGTGTGTGTGTGTGTGTGTGTGTGTGTGTGTGTGTGTGTGTGTGTGTGTGTGTGTGTGTGTGTGTGTGTGTGTGTGTGTGTGTGTGTGTGTGTGTGTGTGTGTGTGTGATTGCGTGCCGTTTGGAGGAGTTTTTTCAGTTGAAAGTGTCAGTTAGGCACTAGGATGGCGTGCCAAGCTGGACACACGCCTGGGGAGACAATGAGAAAGACTAAAAATAACTTAAAAGAACCCTCTTCGGGTCATTTGTTTGGGAGGGTATATTGTTGGGAAATGTAACCACTCTCCAATATACAGATAGACCTATGGATGTTCAAGGTGATATACAGCGAGTGATAATACCATTAAGGCCATCATAAACCTACAGATGTGGGAGCTTCAATTGACCAATATTGTCACAGCAAAATAATCCTGCAGCAAGAGGATTTGAACGTTTAGACCATAATGTTGCATAATCTGTGGTTAGGCTATAAACTGGCCAAAAGTAGGCTACATGAAAAGTGCAACACTTAATATAACCGTGTGTTAGTGCAGGTTTTCAGTGAATTTATGTAAATCACAAAGCTAATCTGCATTACCTACGGTGGCATAGAAAATCCTCAGCGACAAAAGAGTGATCAAATTAAGATCCTACATCTGTATCACCTTAAAAGCCCATCATCTTAACCGAACCTGAAATAAGCTAACCTAAGATAGGACTCATCACTATCACTAGGGGAAACACTATCGATGCCACAGAGTGAAAGGTATGTGCTGATGTGACCCAGCATCTTCTACTGAAATCCCTGGCCTCACTTGCACTATCTCTCTAACTCAGGGACGCTCATTGTACTGCACTGAGCCACAGCATCACACCTACTCTACCTACTCAAGAGGAATGTGTGACTGTAAAAATGTAAAAAGACATAGGTTTCTTTAAGCTCCTCTGACCTCTCTAGGGAAACAGTTAAAGGAATAGGATGTTCCTAGCAGTCAGGAAGACTGCTGAACATCCCCCCCAATCTCCCATCTCATTCACTTTCAGATGAATCTTTAAAGGTGTGTGGAGTGACTTCCGCTGTAGGACAACATCCGTGGTTCTATAATTCAACGGTGAGCTGCTAAGAGAGGGAAGGAGAAAGAAGGAGAGATATGGTGAGACAGAGAGGGAGCGAGAGAGAGAGAGGTACAGATGGGAAATTGAGAGGGAGAGAGAAAGAGAGAGAGAGAGAAAACGATAACAGCAAAGAAAGAGGTGTTGACCCCAGTGACAGTTTCGGGGAGACTTGCTAAGCTAATTGCAGAGATGGATTGGTCTTATTCCCACGAGGAACGATCTCCTCCTCATTCCTCATGCAATAAGTATATGGCGTCTGCAATCTGCACACTAAAGTACACACACACACACACACCATCTGTAGCTGTTGATGTTACGTTATTATGAAAACACCAACCTCAGCCCCCTCAAGCATCACAATACCCAGCAGTTGATTTCTCAAAGGATATCTCTCTCGGTATAGACGGGTCATCACCAATATGAATATGATTAGCAAACCTGGGTTCAAATAGAATTGAAACTGCAACTGCCCACCCCACCCATCTGGCAGGCTATAGCAACTCAAGGCGGGCTAGAGGAAAAACTTTAAGTACTTGAAGGCTTTGGAATAGTAGTAGAACCCAGATCTGATGTTTATCACGATGTAAAAGCTGACAGTTATAAGTCATAAGATTTTTTATTTTATTTCATCAACTGTATATTAGAGTTAGACAAGGCTTCATCTCTTCTAGTGGGCCTACGGGTCAAAGTGCTAGGAGTCCACACACGCACGTACGCACGCAGGGAAACACACCCACACACGTATGCACGTAGGCAAACACACATACCTACCTACTTAGCTATCACCCACCTCTACAGACATCTGGGGCATCATACTTGCAATTAATCAATTGGTCCTTCTGGCTTCCTAAGGGTATCACACACACACACACACACACACACACACACACACACACACACACACACACACACACACACACACACACACACACACACACACACACACACACACACACACACACACACACACACACTGTGCACACAGTTCAGAGGGAACCCTGATTAAGTCAAGGCCAAAACAGATAGTGTGTGCTGAAGACTGAATGCCTCTGGGAAGGCAGGAAACCCCTTGAGAGAGCAGTGCACTGTCGCAGCCTCATACACGGGCTGGGGTCCCCTCTGCAGCAGCAGTGCGTGTGTTCTCCTTTTATCGTGGCATACTGTATCATATGGGCACGCAGTTGTCGAGAACGTTATCGGTTAAGTCTAGACGTTGTGCATAACGCATATGGAATTGTCTCCAGTATCCTATTGAAGTACAGGAGAACTTAAAGAACACAGGGATTAGCTATAAAAGAGAAGCAGTTTTAAATCATGTCATGTTTAAAATATCATGTTTAAAATGGCATGTTTAAAATGTCATGTTTAAAATGGCATGTTTAAAATCGACGGATGAGTTGAAAAAGCAAGTGCCAATGAAAACAGTGATCTTCGATGACGAGAACAAGGTCTAGTTCTAATGAAAACAGTGATCTTCGATGACGAGAACAAGGTCTAGTTCTAATGAAAACAGTGATCTTCGATGACGAGAACAAGGTCTAGTTCTAATGAAAACAGTGATCTTCGATGACGAGAACAAGGTCTAGTTCTAATGAAAACAGTGATCGTCGATGACGAGAACAAGGTCTAGTTCTAATGAAAACAGTGATCTTCGATGACGAGAACAAGGTCTAGTTCTAATGAAAACAGTGATCTTCGATGACGAGAACAAGGTCTAGTTCTAATGAAAACAGTGATCTTCGATGACGAGAACAAGGTCTAGTTCTAATGAAAACAGTGATCTTCGATGACGAGAACAAGGTCTAGTTCTAATGAAAACAGTGATCGTCGATGACGAGAACAAGGTCTAGTTCTAATGAAAACAGTGATCGTCGATGACGAGAACAAGGTCTAGTTCTAATGAAAACAGTGATCTTCGATGACGAGAACAAGGTCTAGTTCTAATGAAAACAGTGATCTTCGATGACGAGAACAAGGTCTAGTTCTAATGAAAACAGTGATCTTCGATGACGAGAACAAGGTCTAGTTCTAATGAAAACAGTGATCTTCGATGACGAGAACAAGGTCTAGTTCTAATGAAAACAGTGATCTTCGATGACGAGAACAAGGTCTAGTTCTAATGAAAACAGTGATCTTCGATGACGAGAACAAGGTCTAGTTCTAATGAAAACAGTGATCGTCGATGACGAGAACAAGGTCTAGTTCTAATGAAAACAGTGATCTTCGATGACGAGAACAAGGTCTAGTTCTAATGAAAACAGTGATCTTCGATGACGAGAACAAGGTCTAGTTCTAATGAAAACAGTGATCTTCGATGACGAGAACAAGGTCTAGTTCTAATGAAAACAGTGATCTTCGATGACGAGAACAAGGTCTAGTTCTAATGAAAACAGTGATCGTCGATGACGAGAACAAGGTCTAGTTCTAATGAAAACAGTGATCTTCGATGACGAGAACAAGGTCTAGTTCTAATAAAAACAGTGATCTTCGATGACGAGAACAAGGTCTAGTTCTAATGAAAACAGTGATCTTCGATGACGAGAACAAGGTCTAGTTCTAATGAAAACAGTGATCTTCGATGACGAGAACAAGGTCTAGTTCTAATGAAAACAGTGATCTTCGATGACGAGAACAAGGTCTAGTTCTAATGAAAACAGTGATCGTCGATGACGAGAACAAGGTCTAGTTCTAATGAAAACAGTGATCTTCGATGACGAAAACAAGGTCTAGTTCTAATGAAAACAGTGATCGTCGATGACGAGAACAAGGTCTAGTTCTAATGAAAACAGTGATCGTCGATGACGAGAACAAGGTCTAGTTCTAATGAAAACAGTGATCGTCGATGACGAGAACAAGGTCTAGTTCTAATGAAAACAGTGATCTTCGATGACGAGAACAAGGTCTAGTTCTAATGAAAACAGTGATCTTCGATGACGAGAACAAGGTCTAGTTCTAATGAAAACAGTGATCGTCGATGACGAGAACAAGGTCTAGTTCTAAGAACATCCTTTGTGTTGTTTTATGACAAACTGTACAAGTCTGATGTCCAATAGTCTCACAGCAGTAAATCAAAGGCCATGAAAGCGTATTATAAACCCACACACCCTTTGGGTCTCTATCTCTTTGTCTGTCACCTATTCTTCAATCGCATAGCCCTATCAGCAATCTCACACATCTCCACTCTTCCCTTTTCTGGCCAGATGCTGAGTGAAAATAGCCTACATAGCAGAGGAGGCTGGTGGGAGGCGCTATAAGAGGACGGGCTCATTGTAAAGGCTGGAATGGAATATATGAAACGGTATCAAACACATGGAAACCAAGTTTGACTCCGTTCCATTTATTCCATTCCAGCCATTACAATGAGCCCATCCTCCTATACCTCCCCACACCAGCCTCCTCTGTTACATAACCCTACCCTACAAGTGCATAGGGCTAATTACCTGTCCTACAAACCACAGAGCACCAAATCCATCTCCTTAAAACCTAACACTCCTCATCGGAATCTTCTCCAGTCCCTGAGGACCCATCTACCTACACTGCCAGAAGAAGAGTGAGAACACCCATCTACCTACACTACCAGAAGAAGAGTGAGAACACCCATCTACCTACACTACCAGAAGAGTGAGAACACCCATCTACCTACACTACCAGAAGAAGAGTGAGAACACCCATCTACCTACACTACCAGAAGAAGAGTGAGAACACCCATCTACCTACACTACCAGAAGAAGTGTGAGAACACCCATCTACCTACACTACCAGAAGAAGAGTGAGAACACCCATCTACCTACACTACCAGAAGAGTGAGAACACCCGTCTACCTACACTACAAGAAGAAGAGTGAGAACACCCATCTACCTACACTACCAGAAGAAGAGTGAGAACACCCATCTACCTACACTACCAGAAGAAGACTGAGAACACCCATCTACCTACACTACCAGAAGAGTGAGAACACCCATCTACCTACACTACCAGAAGAGTGAGAACACCCATCTACCTACAATACCAGAAGAAGAGTGAGAACACCCATCTACCTACACTACCAGAAGAGTGAGAACACCCATCTACCTACACTACCAGAAGAAGAGTGAGAACACCCATCTACCTACACTACCAGAAGAAGACTGAGAACACCCATCTACCTACACTACCAGAAAAAGAGTGAGAACACCCATCTACCTACACCACCAGAAGAGTGAGAACAACCATCTACCTACACTACCAGAAGAAGAGTGAGAACACCCATCTACCTACACCACCAGAAGAAGAGTGAGAACACCCATCTACCTACAATACCAGAAGAGTGAAAACACCCATCTACCTACACCACCAGAAGAAGAGTGAGAACACCCATCTACCTACACCACCAGAAGAGTGAGAACACCCATCTACCTACACTACCAGAAGAAGAGTGAGAACACCCATCTACCTACACTACCAGAAGAAGAGTGAGAACACCCATCTACCTACACTACCAGAAGAAGAGTGAGAACACCCATCTACCTACACTACCAGAAGAAGAGTGAGAACACCCATCTACCTACACTACCAGAAGAAGAGTGAGAACACCCATCTACCTACACTACCAGAAGAGTGAGAACACCCATCTACCTACACTACCAGAAGAAGAGTGAGAACACCCATCTACCTACACTACCAGAAGAAGAGTGAGAACACCCATCTACCTACACTACCAGAAGAAGAGTGAGAACACCCATCTACCTACACTACCAGAAGAGTGAGAACACCCATCTACCTACACTACCAGAAGAGTGAGAACACCCATCTACCTAAACTACCAGAAGAAGAGTGAGAACACCCATCTACCTACACTACCAGAAGAAGAGTGAGAACACCCATCTACCTACACTACCAGAAGAAGAGTGAGAACACCCATCTACCTACACTACCAGAAGAAGAGTGAGAACACCTATCTACCTACACTACCAGAAGAGTGAGAACACCCATCTACCTGCACTACCAGAAGAAGAGTGAGAACACCCATCTACCTACACTACCAGAAGAGTGAGAACACCCATCTACCTACACTACCAGCAGAAGAGTGAGAACACTCATCTACCTTCACTACCAGAAGAGTGAGAACACTCATCTACCTACACTACCAGAAGAAGAGTGAGAACACCCATCTACCTACATTACCAGAAGAGTGAGAACACCCATCTACCTGCACTACCAGAAGAAGAGTGAGAACACCCATCTACCTACACTACCAGAAGAGTGAGAACACCCATCTACCAGCACTACCAGAAGAAGAGTGAGAACACCCATCTACCAGCACTACCAGAAGAAGAGTGAGAACACCCATCTACCTGCACTACCAGAAGAAGAGTGAGAACACCCATCTACCTACACTACCAGAAGAAGATTGAGAACACCCATCTACCTACACTACCAGAAGAAGAGTGAGAACACCCATCTACCTATACTACCAGAAGAAGAGTGAGAACACCTATCTACCTACACTACCAGAAGAGTGAGAACACCCATCTACCTGCACTACCAGAAGAAGAGTGAGAACACTCATCTACCTACACTACCAGAAGAAGAGTGAGAACACCCATCTACCTACACTACCAGCAGAAGAGTGAGAACACTCATCTACCTACACTACCAGAAGAGTGAGAACACTCATCTACCTACACTACCAGAAGAAGAGTGAGAACACCCATCTAACTACACTACTAGAAGAGTGAGAACACCCATCTACCTACACTACCAGAAGAAGAGTGATAACACCCATCTACCTACATTACCAGAAGAGTGAGAACACCCATCTACCTGCACTACCAGAAGAAGAGTGAGAACACCCATCTACCTACACTACCAGAAGAGTGAAAACACCCATCTACCTGCACTACCAGAAGAAGAGTGAGAACACCCATCTACCTACACTACCAGAAGAAGAGTGAGAACACCCATCTACCAGCACTACCAGAAGAAGAGTGAGAACACCCATCTACCAGCACTACCAGAAGAAGAGTGAGAAACTCATCTACCTGCACTACCAGAAGAAGAGTGAGAACACCCATCTACCTACACTACCAGAAGAGTGAGAACACCCATCTACCTACACTACCAGAAGAAGAGTGAGAACACCCATCTACCTACACTACCAGAAGAAGAGTGAGAACACCCATCTACCTACACTACCAGAAGAAGAGTGACAACACCCATCTACCTACACTACCAGAAGAAGAGTGAGAACACCCATCTGCCTACACTACCAGAAGAAGAGTGAGAACACCCATCTATCTACACTACCAGAAGAGTGAGAACACCCATCTACCTACACTACCAGAAGAAGAGTGAGAACACCCATCTACCTACACTACCAGAAGAGTGAGAACACCCATCTACCTACACTACCAGAAGAAGAGTGAGAACACCCATCTACCTGCACTACCAGAAGAAGAGTGAGAACACCCATCTACCTACACTACCAGAAGAGTGAGAACACCCATCTACCTACACTACCAGAAGAGTGAGAACACCCATCTACCTACACTACCAGAATAGTGAGAACACCCATCTACCTACACTACCAGAAGAAGAGTGAGAACACCCATCTACCTACACTACCAGAAGAGTGAGAACACCCATCTACCTACACTACCAGAAGAAGAGTGAGAACACCCATCTACCTACACTACCAGAAGAAGAGTGAGAACACCCATCTACCTACACTACCAGAAGAGTGAGAACACCCATCTACCTGCACTACCAGAAGAATAGTGAGAACACCCATCTACCTACACTACCAGAAGAGTGAGAACACCCATCTACCTACACTACCAGAAGAAGAGTGAGAACACCCATCTACCTACACTACCAGAAGAAGAGTGAGAACACCCATCTACCTACACTACCGGAAGAAGTGTGAGAACACCCATCTACCTACAATACCAGAAAAAGAGTGAGAACACCCATCTACCTACACTACCAGAAGAAGAGTGAGAACACCCATCTATCTACACTACCAGAAGAAGAGTGAGAACACCCATCTACCTACACTACCAGAAGAAGAGTGAGAACACCCATCTACCTACACTACCAGAAGAAGAGTGAGAACACCCATCTACCTACACTACTAGAAGAAGAGTGAGAACACCCATCTACCTACACCACCAGAAGCCTCTAAAAATAATGAAGGGAAGAAATCTCTGAAATCTTTTCTCCCCTCCCCTCCCCTTCTTTACTCTCCCCCCTTTCCTCTCCCATCCTCTGCTCTTTCTTCCCACCCCTATCCTCTCTCCTTCCCCTTCCCTTCCCTCCTTTCCATTCCTCTCTCCTTTCCTTTCCTCTCTCCTTCCCCTCCCTTCCTTTCCTCTCTCCTTTTTCCTCTCCACATTTCTTTCCTCTCTCCTCCCCTCCTCTCCTCTCCTCCTCTGCTCTTCTCTCCCCTCCTATGATATTTTCTCCCCTCCATCCTCTCCTCTGCTCTCTCATTTCCCCTCCTCTCCCCTCCTCTGCTCCTCTCCCCACCTCTCCTCTCTTCTTTCCCCTCCCTTCCTTTCCTCTCCTTTCCCCTCACCTCCTTTCTGCTCCTCTTCTCTCCTTTCCTCTCTCCTTTCCCCTCCTATCCTCTCTCCTTTCCCCTCCTATCCTCTCTCCTTTCCTCTCCTCTCTCCTTTCCCCTCCTTTCTTCTCCCCTCCTTCCTTTCCCCTCCCTTCCTTTCCTTTCCTCTCCCCTTACCCTCCCCTGATTTTCTCTCCTCTCCCCCCCTTTCTCCTCTCCCTCTCCTCTCACCTTGCCTCTCCTCTCTCCCCTCCCCTGATTTCCTCTCCTCTCCCCTCATCTGATCTTTTCTCCCCTCCTCTCCTCTCTCATTTCCCCTCCCCTGATTTCCTCTCCTCTCCCCTAATTTCCTCTCCTCTCTCCCCTCCCCTAATTTCCTCTCGTATCCCCTGATTTCCTCTCCTCTCTCCCCTCCCCTAATTTCCTCTCCTCTCCTCTGATCTTTTCGCCCCTCCTCTCTCATTTCCCCTCCCCTCCTTTCCCCTCCCCTCCCCTGATTTCCTCTCCTCTCCCCTGATTTCCTCTCCTCTCTCCCCTCCCCTAATTTCCTCTCCTCTCCCCTCCCCTGCTCTTTTCTCCCCTCCCCTCTCCCCTTCCCTCCTTTCCAATTCCTCTCTCCTTTCTTCTCCTCTCTCCTCTCCCCTCCCCTGCTCTGCTTTTTTCTCCCCTACCTTCCTCTCCTCCTATCTTTTCTCCCCTCCTCTCTCATTTCCCCTCCCCTCCTTTACCCTCCTCCAATTTCCTCTCCTCTCCCCTAATTTCCTCTCCTCTCTCCCCTCCCCTAATTTCCTCTTCTCTCTCCCCTCCCCTAATTTCCTCTCCTCTCTCCCCTCCCCTAATTTCATTTCTTCTCCCCTGCTCTTTTCTCCCCTCCCCTCTCCCCTCCTCTGCTTTTTTCTCCCCTTCCCTTCCCTCCTCTCCTCTGATCTTTTCTCCCCTCCTTTCCCCTCCCCTCCCCTAATTTCCTCTCCTCTCCCCTAATTTCCTCTCCTCTCTCCCCTAATTTCCTCTCCTCTCCACTGATTTCCTCTCCTCTCTCCCCTCCCCTAATTTCCTCTCCTCTCTCCCCTCCCCTAATTTCCTCTCCTCTCTCCCCTCCCCTAATTTCCTCTCCTCTCCCCTGATTTCCTCTCCTCTCTCCCCTCCCCTAATTTCCTCTCCTCTCTCCCCTCCCCTAATTTCCTCTCCTCTCTCCCCTCCCCTAATTTCCTCTCCTCTCCCCTGCTCTTTTCTCCCCTCCCCTCTCCTCTCCCCTGCCCTCCTTTCCATTCCTCTCTCCTTTCTTCTCCTCTCTCCTCTCCCCTCCCCTCCTCTGCTCTGCTTTTTTCTCCCCTCCCCTCCTCTCCTCTGATCTTTTCTCCCCTCCTCTCCTCTCTCATTTCCCCTCCCCTCCTTTACTCTCCCCCCTATTCTCCTCTCCCCTCCTCTGCTCCTCTCTCCTTTCCCATCCCCTCCTTCCCTCTCATCTCTCCTTTCCCCTCCCCTCCCCTAATTTCCTCTCCTCTCTCCTGATTTCCTCTCCTCTCCCCTCCCCTGCTCTTTTCTCCCCTCCCCTCGCCCCTTCCCTCCTTTCCATTCCTCTCTCCTTTCCCCTCCTTACCTCTACCCTCCCCTCCTCTGCTTTTTCTCCCCCCCCTCTCTCATTTCCCCTCCCCTCCTCTCCCCTCCCCCCTCTTCTCCTCTCCCCTCCTCTGCTCCTCTCTCCTTTCCCATCCCCTCCTTTCCTCTCATCTCTCCCCCCCTCTCCCCTCTTTTCTCCTCTCCTCTCCTTTCCCTCTCCTCTCACCTTGCCTCTCCTCTCTCCCCTCCCCTGATTTCCTCTCCTCTCCCCTCATCTGATCTTTTCTCCCCTCCTCTCCTCTCTCATTTCCCCTCCCCTCCTTTCCCCTCCCCCGATTTCCTCTCCTCTCCCCTAATTTCCTCTCCTCTCTCCCCTCCCCTAATTTCCTCTCCTCTCCCCTGCTCTTTTCTCCCCTCCTCTCCTCTCCCCTTCCCTCCTTTCCATTCCTCTCTCCTTTCTTCTCCTCTCTCCTCTCCCCTCCCCTCCTCTGCTCTGCTTTTTTCTCCCCTCCTCTCCTCTCTCATTTCCCCTCCCCTCCTTCCCTCTCATCTCTCCTTTCCCCTCCCCTCCCCTAATTTCTTCTCCTCTCTCCTCTCCCCTGATTTCCTCTCCTCTCCCCTCCCCTGCTCTTTTCTCCCCTCTCCTCTCCCCTTCCCTCCTTTCCATTCCTCTCTCCTTTCCTCTACCCTCCCCTCCTCTGCTTTTTCTCCCCTCCCCTCCCCTCCTCTCCTCTCTCATCTCCCCTCCCCTCCTTTCCCCTCCCCCCTCTTCTCCTCTCCCCTCCCCCCTCTTCTCCTCTCCCCTCCTCTGCTCCTCTCTCCTTTCCCATCCCCTCCTTTCCTCTCATCTCTCCTTTTCCATCCCCTCCTTTCCTCTCATCTCTCCTTTCCCCAAGCATCAGAAATCAGAAATAAACTCGCCCAGCGGGGTCCCCGTAATTAAAATCATGGAAGGTGGGCGTAAATGGGTAATTTCATGTCTTTCTGGCGGCATGTGTGTGTATGTTTGTCTGTGTGTGTAATGTGTGTGTTCTTGTGTGTGTGGGCACAGACGTGTGTGTGTGTGTTAGTGAAATGAGGGGTTCCGTCTGAAGTGGAGGAGCAGCAGGACGTTGGTGGAAGGAACAGAACAATCAGAGAAGTCTTCTGCTGGTACTTCAGGGGAGCTCACGCCGAGCATCATCAAGGCCTGCACTGTACACATGTCCATCTCCACTGCTGGGGCAGCAGGGGTAGCGGTACTGCACTGTACACATCTCCATCTCCACTGCTGGGGCAGCAGGGGTACCGGTACTGTACTGTACACATGTCCATCTCCACTGCTGGGGCAGCAGGGGTACCGGTACTGTACTGTACTGTACACGTGTCCATCTCCACTGCTGGGGCAGCAGGGGTACCGGTACTGCACTGTACACATGTCCATCTCCACTGCTGGGGCAGCAGGGGTACCGGTACTGTACTGTACACATGTCCATCTCCACTGCTGGGGCAGCAGGGGTACCGGTACTGTACTGTACACGTGTCCATCTCCACTGCTGGGGCAGCAGGGGTACCGGTACTGCACTGTACACATGTCCATCTCCACTGCTGAGGCAGCAGGGGTACCGGTACTGTACTGTACACGTGTCCATCTCCACTGCTGGGGCAGCAGGGGTACCGGTACTGCACTGTACTGTACACATCTCCACTGCTGGGGCAGCAGGGGTACCGGTACTGTACTGTACACATGTCCATCTCCACTGCTGAGGCAGCAGGGGTACCGGTACTGTACTGTACACATGTCCATCTCCACTGCTGGGGCAGCAGGGGTACCGGTACTGCACTGTACTGTACACATCTCCACTGCTGGGGCAGCAGGGGTACCGGTACTGTACACATGTCCATCTCCACTGCTGAGGCAGCAGGGGTACCGGTACTGTACTGTACACATGTCCATCTCCACTGCTGAGGCAGCAGGGGTACCGGTACTGTACTGTACACATGTCCATCTCCACTGCTGGGGCAGCAGGGGTACCGGTACTGCACTGTACACGTGTCCATCTCCACTGCTGGGGCAGCAGGGGTACCGGTACTGCACTGTACACATGTCCATCTCCACTGCTGGGGCAGCAGGGGTACCGGTACTGTACTGTACACATGTCCATCTCCACTGCTGGGGCAGCAGGGGTACCGGTACTGTACTGTACACATGTCCATCTCCACTGCTGGGGCAGCAGGGGTACCGGTACTGCACTGTACACGTGTCCATCTCCACTGCTGGGGCAGCAGGGGTACCGGTACTGCACTGTACACGTGTCCATCTCCACTGCTGGGGCAGCAGGGGTACCGGTACTGTACTGTACACATGTCCATCTCCACTGCTGGGGCAGCAGGGGTACCGGTACTGCACTGTACTGTACACATCTCCACTGCTGGGGCAGCAGGGGTACCGGTATTGTACTGTACACATGTCCATCTCCACTGCTGAGGCAGCAGGGGTACCGGTACTGTACTGTACACATGTCCATCTCCACTGCTGAGGCAGCAGGGGTACCGGTACTGTACTGTACACATGTCCATCTCCACTGCTGGGGCAGCAGGGGTACCGGTACTGCACTGTACACGTGTCCATCTCCACTGCTGGGGCAGCAGGGGTACCGGTACTGCACTGTACACGTGTCCATCTCCACTGCTGGGGCAGCAGGGATACCGGTACTGTACTGTACACATGTCCATCTCCACTGCTGGGGCAGCAGGGGTACCGGTACTGCACTGTACTGTACACATCTCCACTGCTGGGGCAGCAGGGGTACCGGTATTGTACTGTACACATGTCCATCTCCACTGCTGAGGCAGCAGGGGTACCGGTACTGTACTGTACACATGTCCATCTCCACTGCTGAGGCAGCAGGGGTACCGGTACTGTACTGTACACATGTCCATCTCCACTGCTGGGGCAGCAGGGGTACCGGTACTGCACTGTACACGTGTCCATCTCCACTGCTGGGGCAGCAGGGGTACCGGTACTGCACTGTACACATGTCCATCTCCACTGCTGAGGCAGCAGGGGTACCGGTACTGTACTGTACACATGTCCATCTCCACTGCTGGGGCAGCAGGGGTACCGGTACTGTACTGTACACATGTCCATCTCCACTGCTGGGGCAGCAGGGGTACCGGTACTGCACTGTACACGTGTCCGTCTCCACTGCTGGGGCAGCAGGGGTACCGGTACTGCACTGTACACGTGTCCATCTCCACTGCTGGGGCAGCAGGGGTACCGGTACTGCACTGTACACGTGTCCATCTCCACTGCTGGGGCAGCAGGGGTACCGGTACTGTACTGTACACATGTCCATCTCCACTGCTGGGGCAGCAGGGGTAGCGGTACTGCACTGTACACGTGTCCATCTCCACTGCTGGGGCAGCAGGGGTACCGGTACTGTACTGTACACATGTCCATCTCCACTGCTGGGGCAGCAGGGGTACCGGTACTGTACTGTACACATGTCCATCTCCACTGCTGGGGTAGCAGGGGTACCGGTACTGCACTGTACACGTGTCCATCTCCACTGCTGGGGCAGCAGGGGTACCGGTACTGTACTGTACACGTGTCCATCTCCACTGCTGGGGCAGCAGGGGTACCGGTACTGCACTGTACACATGTCCATCTCCACTGCTGAGGCAGCAGGGGTACCGGTACTGTACTGTACACATGTCCATCTCCACTGCTGGGGCAGCAGGGGTACCGGTACTGTACTGTACACATGTCCATCTCCACTGCTGGGGCAGCAGGGGTACCGGTACTGCACTGTACACATGTCCATCTCCACTGCTGAGGCAGCAGGGGTACCGGTACTGTACTGTACACATGTCCATCTCCACTGCTGAGGCAGCAGGGGTACCGGTACTGCACTGTACACATGTCCATCTCCACTGCTGGGGCAGCAGGGGTACCGGTACTGTACTGTACACATGTCCATCTCCACTGCTGAGGCAGCAGGGGTACCGGTACTGCACTGTACACATGTCCATCTCCACTGCTGGGGCAGCAGGGGTACCGGTACTGCACTGTACTGTACACATCTCCACTGCTGGGGCAGCAGGGGTACCGGTACTGTACTGTACACATGTCCATTTCCACTGCTGGGGCAGCAGGGGTACCGGTACTGCACTGTACACGTGTCCATTTCCACTGCTGGGGCAGCAGGGGTACCGGTACTGCACTGTACACATGTCCATCTCCACTGCTGGGGCAGCAGGGGTACCGGTACTGCACTGTACACATGTCCATCTCCACTGCTGGGGCAGCAGGGGTACCGGTACTGCACTGTACACATGTCCATCTCCACTGCTGGGGCAGCAGGGGTACCGGTACTGCACTGTACACATGTCCATCTCCACTGCTGAGGCAGCAGGGGTACCGGTACTGCACTGTACACATGTCCATCTCCACTGCTGGGGCAGCAGGGGTACCGGTACTGCACTGTACACATGTCCATCTCCACTGCTGAGGCAGCAGGGGTACCGGTACTGTACTGTACACATGTCCATCTCCACTGCTGGGGCAGCAGGGGTACCGGTACTGTACTGTACACGTGTCCATCTCCACTGCTGGGGCAGCAGGGGTACCGGTACTGTACTGCACACATGTCCATCTCCACTGCTGGGGCAGCAGGGGTAACGGTACTGCACTGTACACATGTCCATCTCCACTGCTGAGGCAGCAGGGGTACCGGTACTGTACTGTACACATGTCCATCTCCACTGCTGGGGCAGCAGGGGTACCGGTACTGTACTGTACACATGTCCATCTCCACTGCTGGGGCAGCAGGGGTACCGGTACTGTACTGTACACGTGTCCATCTCCACTGCTGGGGCAGCAGGGGTACCGGTACTGCACTGTACACATGTCCATCTCCACTGCTGAGGCAGCAGGGGTACCGGTACTGTACTGTACACGTGTCCATCTCCACTGCTGGGGCAGCAGGGGTACCGGTACTGCACTGTACACGTGTCCATCTCCACTGCTTGGGCAGCAGGGGTAGCGGTACTGCACTGTACACATGTCCATCTCCACTGCTGGGGCAGCAGGGGTACCGGTACTGCACTGTACACGTGTCCATCTCCACTGCTGGGGCAGCAGGGGTACCGGTACTGCACTGTACTGTACACATCTCCACTGCTGGGGCAGCAGGGGTACCGGTACTGCACTGTACACGTGTCCATCTCCACTGCTGGGGCAGCAGGGGTACCGGTACTGTACTGTACACGTGTCCATCTCCACTGCTGGGGCAGCAGGGGTACCGGTACTGCACTGTACACATGTCCATCTCCACTGCTGGGGCAGCAGGGGTACCGGTACTGTACTGTACACATGTCCATCTCCACTGCTGGGGCAGCAGGGGTACCGGTACTGTACTGTACACATGTCCATCTCCACTGCTGGGGCAACAGGGGTACCGGTACTGCACTGTACACATGTCCATCTCCACTGCTGAGGCAGCAGGGGTACCGGTACTGTACTGTACACATGTCCATCTCCACTGCTGAGGCAGCAGGGGTACCGGTACTGCACTGTACACATGTCCATCTCCACTGCTGGGGCAGCAGGGGTACCGGTACTGTACTGTACACATGTCCATCTCCACTGCTGAGGCAGCAGGGGTACCGGTACTGTACTGTACACATGTCCATCTCCACTGCTGAGGCAGCAGGGGTACCGGTACTGCACTGTACACATGTCCATCTCCACTGCTGGGGCAGCAGGGGTACCGGTACTGCACTGTACTGTACACATCTCCACTGCTGGGGCAGCAGGGGTACCGGTACTGTACTGTACACGTGTCCATTTCCACTGCTGGGGCAGCAGGGGTACCGGTACTGCACTGTACACGTGTCCATTTCCACTGCTGGGGCAGCAGGGGTACCGGTACTGTACTGTACACATGTCCATCTCCACTGCTGAGGCAGCAGGGGTACCGGTACTGTACTGTACACATGTCCATCTCCACTGCTGGGGCAGCAGGGGTACCGGTACTGCACTGTACACATGTCCATCTCCACTGCTGGGGCAGCAGGGGTACCGGTACTGCACTGTACACATGTCCATCTCCACTGCTGGGGCAGCAGGGGTACCGGTACTGTACTGTACACATGTCCATCTCCACTGCTGTGGCAGCAGGGGTACCGGCACTGCACTGTACACATGTCCATCTCCACTGCTGAGGCAGCAGGGGTACCGGTACTGCACTGTACACATGTCCATCTCCACTGCTGGGGCAGCAGGGGTACCGGTACTGCACTGTACACATGTCCATCTCCACTGCTGAGGCAGCAGGGGTACCGGTACTGTACTGTACACATGTCCATCTCCACTGCTGGGGCAGCAGGGGTACCGGTACTGCACTGTACACGTGTCCATCTCCACTGCTGGGGCAGCAGGGGTACCGGTACTGCACTGTACACATGTCCATCTCCACTGCTGAGGCAGCAGGGGTACCGGTACTGTACTGTACACATGTCCATCGCCACTGCTGGGGCAGCAGGGGTACCGGTACTGTACTGTACACATGTCCATCTCCACTGCTGGGGCAGCAGGGGTAGCGGTACTGCACTGTACTGTACACATGTCCATCTCCACTGCTGGGGCAGCAGGGGTACCGGTACTGTACTGTACACATGTCCATCTCCACTGCTGGGGCAGCAGGGGTACCGGTACTGTACTGTACACATGTCCATCTCCACTGCTGGGGCAGCAGGGGTACCGGTACTGCACTGTACACATGTCCATCTCCACTGCTGGGGCAGCAGGGGTACCGGTACTGCACTGTACACATGTCCATCTCCACTGCTGAGGCAGCAGGGGTACCGGTACTGTACTGTACACATGTCCATCTCCACTGCTGGGGCAGCAGGGGTACCGGTACTGCACTGTACACGTGTCCATCTCCACTGCTGGGGCAGCAGGGGTACCGGTACTGTACTGTACACATGTCCATCTCCACTGCTGGGGCAGCAGGGGTACCGGTACTGCACTGTACACATGTCCATCTCCACTGCTGGGGCAGCAGGGGTACCGGTACTGCACTGTACTGTACACATCTCCACTGCTGAGGCAGCAGGGGTACCGGTACTGCACTGTACTGTACACATCTCCACTGCTGGGGCAGCAGGGGTACCGGTACTGCACTGTACACATGTCCATCTCCACTGCTGGGGCAGCAGGGGTACCGGTACTGCACTGTACACATGTCCATCTCCACTGCTGAGGCAGCAGGGGTACCGGTACTGCACTGTACACATGTCCATCTCCACTGCTGGGGCAGCAGGGGTACCGGTACTGTACTGTACACGTGTCCATCTCCACTGCTGGGGCAGCAGGGGTACCGGTACTGCACTGTACACATGTCCATCTCCACTGCTGAGGCAGCAGGGGTACCGGTACTGTACTGTACACATGTCCATCTCCACTGCTGGGGCAGCAGGGGTACCGGTACTGCACTGTACACATGTCCATCTCCACTGCTGGGGCAGCAGGGGTACCGGTACTGCACTGTACTGTACACATCTCCACTGCTGGGGCAGCAGGGGTACCCGTACTGTACTGTACACATGTCCATCTCCACTGCTGAGGCATCAGGGGTACCGGTACTGCACTGTACACGTGTCCATCTCCACTGCTGGGGCAGCAGGGGTACCGGTACTGCACTGTACACATGTCCATCTCCACTGCTGAGGCAGCAGGGGTACCGGTACTGTACTGTACACATGTCCATCTCCACTGCTGAGGCAGCAGGGGTACCGGTACTGCACTGTACACATGTCCATCTCCACTGCTGGGGCAGCAGGGGTACCGGTACTGCACTGTACTGTACACATCTCCACTGCTGAGGCAGCAGGGGTACCGGTACTGCACTGTACACATGTCCATCTCCACTGCTGGGGCAGCAGGGGTACCGGTACTGTACTGTACACATGTCCATCTCCACTGCTGAGGCAGCAGGGGTACCGGTACTGTACTGTACACATGTCCATCTCCACTGCTGAGCTAGCAGGGGTACCGGTACTGCACTGTACACATGTCCATCTCCACTGCTGGGGCAGCAGGGGTACCGGTACTGCACTGTACACATGTCCATCTCCACTGCTGAGGCAGCAGGGGTACCGGTACTGCACTGTACACATGTCCATCTCCACTGCTGGGGCAGCAGGGGTACCGGTACTGCACTGTACACGTGTCCATCTCCACTGCTGTGGCAGCAGGGGTACCGGTACTGCACTGTACACGTGTCCATCTCCACTGCTGGGGCAGCAGGGGTACCGGTACTGCACTGTACACGTGTCCATCTCCACTGCTGGGGCAGCAGGGGTACCGGTACTGCACTGTACACATGTCCATCTCCACTGCTGGGGCAGCAGGGGTACCGGTACCGTACTGTACACATGTCCATCTCCACTGCTGAGGCAGCAGGGGTACCGGTACTGTACTGTACACATGTCCATCTCCACTGCTGAGCTAGCAGGGGTACCGGTACTGCACTGTACACATGTCCATCTCCACTGCTGGGGCAGCAGGGGTACCGGTACTGCACTGTACACATGTCCATCTCCACTGCTGAGGCAGCAGGGGTACCGGTACTGCACTGTACACGTGTCCATCTCCACTGCTGGGGCAGCAGGGGTACCGGTACTGCACTGTACACGTGTCCATCTCCACTGCTGTGGCAGCAGGGGTACCGGTACTGCACTGTACACGTGTCCATCTCCACTGCTGGGGCAGCAGGGGTACCGGTACTGTACTATACACGTGTCCATCTCCACTGCTGGGGCAGCAGGGGTACCGGTACTGCACTGTACACGTGTCCATCTCCACTGCTGGGGCAGCAGGGGTACCGGTACTGTACTGTACACATGTCCATCTCCACTGCTGGGGCAGCAGGGGTACCGGTACTGTACTGTACACATGTCCATCTCCACTGCTGGGGCAGCAGGGGTACCGGTACTGCACTGTACACGTGTCCATCTCCACTGCTGGGGTAGCAGGGGTACCGGTACTGCACTGTACACATGTCCATCTCCACTGCTGGGGCAGCAGGGGTACCGGTACTGTACTGTACTGTACACATCTCCACTGCTGGGGTAGCAGGGGTACCGGTACTGTACTGTACTGTACACATCTCCACTGCTGGGGCAGCAGGGGTACCGGTACTGCACTGTACTGTACACATCTCCACTGCTGGGGTAGCAGCGGTACCGGTACTGCACTGTACTGTACACATCTCTAGTGCTGAGGCAGCAGCGGTACCGGTACTGCACTGTACTGTACACATCTCTACTGCTGAGGCAGCAGGGGAACCGGTACTGCACTGTACTGTACTGTACACAGCTCTACTGCTGGGGCAGCAGGGGTACCGGTACTGCACTGTACTGTACACAGCTCTACTGCTGGGGCAGCAGGGGAACCGGTACTGCACTGTACTGTACACAGCTCTACTGCTGGGGCAGCAGGGGTACCGGTACTGCACTGTACTGTACACATCTCTACTGCTGGGGCAGCAGGGGTACCGGTACTGCACTGTACTGTACACATCTCAACTGCTGGGGTAGCAGGGGTACCGGTACTGCACTGTACTGTACACATCTCTACTGCTGAGGCAGCAGGGGTACCGGTACTGCACTGTACACATCTCTACTGCTGAGGCAGCAGGGGTACCGGTACTGCACTGTATTGTACACATCTCTACTGCTGGGGCAGCAGGGGTACCGGTACTGCACTGTACTGTACACATCTCTACTGCTGAGGCAGCAGGGGTACCGGTACTGCACTGTACTGTACACAGCTCTACTGCTGAGGCAGCAGGGGAACCGGTACTGCACTGTACTGTACACATCTCTACTGCTGAGGCAGCAGGGGTACCGGTACTCAGACACAGACACGCATACAGGGTGCTCTCTCTCACACGGACAATAACACACACAGACAGACAAGAAAATATGCACTCACAGACACACAAATTTGCACACACTGTAAATGTACACTAACACACTCACAGACACACGCAATCATAAACGCAATCATACACTCCCCCCCTCCTGAAAAGCACTTTCTCAAAAGGTCAAATCAACACATGACTCACTCTTAACACGAACACACTCTACATCTATTTTTACCAGGAACAGGACTCGCAAATTAAATTAGGAAAATGGGTGAAAGAAGGTTTCACTTTTATGAGAGGTTATTAGTCCAAACTGTGTGAGTGTGTGTGTGTGGGGGGGTGCGTGCGTGTGTGTGTGTATGCATATTTAAAGAGGGGTTATTATTTAGTCCAACCTCTACCTTTACGCCACGCGTCACTGGAGTCACCCCAGAGTCCTGGCCTCTTAAACGCTCGCTGTCATTTTAACAAGGAGAAGGAGAGGTGAACTATAATAGGCAGGGAAAGGAGAATAACTTGACCTCAGACCCCTATCTCCCTTTTATAGACCACAAGGTTGACCTTGAGGGAGGAGGATGAGATGGGAGATTGATTGTGGCCATTTTGCTTAATTAGCATACCAGAGAGTGGGGGAAAGGAGAGGGAATGTGGTGGGTAAGGTAAACTGTGAAGGGTGTGTGTGGGGGGGGGGGGGGGGGGGATATGACAGCGTGTGTGTGTCATCATTATCTCATAGCTCAAGGTAAGAAAACAAAACATTAATGCAATGCTTCAGTGAAACCCTCTCCATCCCCTCTTCCCCTCCCTCCTTCTCCATTTCTTCTTCCCCTCCCTCCTTCTCCATCCCCTCTTCCCCTCCCTCCTTCTCCATCCCCTCTTCCCCTCCCTCCTTCTCCCAAGATTCAGTTCAACCCACCATTACAACAGAGTTGAATGTCAGATTTCCTCCATCCATATGGGACTATAAATAGACACTGGGCTAGATGATGCAGGATAGGCCGGTCTGGAAGATGATGATGATGGTGATGAAAGTCCATAAATGCATAAGCAGCTGACCAATAAGAACACAGTAGCAGCTGTGGTTCATATGGGGAAGGATGTGGGATTTTGAAGACGAAAAACATATAAGAGACCTGCTTCAAATTCACTCAGTTTTAGCCTAAGATTTTAGTCACTTTATTAACTCTGTAGGGATATGCACTTCTAAACCTGTCAAGTACACTGCTAAGAATAATGGTGCTTAGCAGTTATATATACAGAACCAGTCAAAAGTTTGGACACACATACCCATTCAGGGGTTTTTCTACGTTGTAGAATAATAGTGAAGACATCAAAACTATGAAATAACACATATGAAATCATGTAGTAACCAAAAAAAGTGTTAAACTATATTTTAGATTCTTCAAAGTAGCCACCTTTTGCCTTCATGACAGCTTTGTACACTCTTGGCATGCTCAACTAGCTTCATGAGGAATGCTTTTCCAACAGTCTTGAAGGAGTTCCCACTAGAGGTCGACCGATTAATCGGAATGGCCAATTAATTAGGGCCAGTACCGGTACCCCATATTGCACTTTTACTTTCTTCTCCAACACTTTGTTTTTTCATTATTTAAACCAAATTGAACATGTTTCATTATTTATTTGAGGCTAAATTGATTTTATTGATGTATTATATTAAGTTAAAATAAGTGTTCATTCAGTATTGTTGTAATTGTCATTATTACAAATATATATCGGCCAATTAATCGGTATCGGCGTTGAAAAATCATAATCGGTCGACCTCTAGTTCCCACATATGCTGAGCACTTGTTGGCTGCTTTTCCTTCACTCTGCGGTCCAACTCATCCCAAACCATCTCAATTGGGTTGAGGTCGGGTGATTGTGCAGGCCAGGTCATCTGATGCAGCACTCAATCACACTCCTTCTTGTTCAAATAGCCCTTACACAGCCTGGAGGTGTTTTGGGTCATTGTCCCGTTGAAAAACAAATGATAGTCCCACTAAGCGTAAACCAGATGGGATGGTGTATTGCTGCAGAATGCTGTGATAGCCATGCTGGTTAAGTGTGCCTTGAATTCTAAATAAATCACAGACAGTGTCACCAGCAAAGCACCCCCACACCAACACACCTCCTCCTCCATGCTTCATGGTGGGAACCACACATGTAGACATCATCCGTTCACCTACTCCGCATCTCACAAAGACACAATGGTTTGAACCAACAATCTCAAATTTGCACTCATCAGACCAAAGGACAGATTTCCACCTGTCTAATGTCCATTGCTCATGTTTCTTGGCCCAAGTAAGTCTCTTCTTCTTATTGGTGTCCTTTCTTTGCAGCAATTTGACCATGAAGGCCTGATGCACGCAGTCTCCTCTGGACAGTTGATGTTGAGATGTGTCTGTTACTTGAACTCTGTGAAGCATTTATTTGGGTTGCAATCTGAGGCTGGTAATTCTAATGAACTTATCCTCTGCAGCAGAGGTAACTCTGGGTCTTCCTTTCCTGTGGCGGTCCTCTTGAGAGCCAGGTTCATCATAGCGCTTGATGGTTTTTGCGACTGCACTTGAAGAATCTTTCAAAATTCTTCAAATTTTCCAGATTGACTGACCTTCATGTCTTAAAGTAATGATGAGCTGTCGTTTCTCTTTGCTTATTTGAGCTGTTCTTGACATAATATGGACCTCTACCTTGTCACAACACAACTAATTGGCTTAAACGCATTTAAAAGGAAAGAAATTTGAAATGCATTCCAGGTGACTACCTCATGAAGCTGGTTGAGAGGAGTGGTTCTGCAGGTGGTGACCACAGACCACTTCTCAGTTCCTATGCTTCCTTGCTTATGTTTTGGTCACTTTTGAATGCTGGCGGTGCTTTCACTCTAGTGGTAGCATGAGACGGAGTCTACAACCCACACAAGTGGCTCAGGTAGTGCAGCTCATCCAGGATGGCACATCAATGCGAGCTGTGGCAAGAAGGTTTGCTGTGTCTGTCAGCGTAGTGTCCAGAGCATGGAGGCGCTACCAGGAGACAGGCCAGTACATCAGGAGATGTGGAGGAGGCCGTAGGAGGGCAACAACCCAGCAGCAGGACCGCTACCTCCGCCTTTGTGCAAGGAGGAGCACTGCCAGAGCCCTGCAAAATGACCTCCAGCAGGCCACAAATGTGCATGTGTCTGCTCAAACGGTCAGAAACAGACTCCATGAGGGTGGTATGAGGGCCCGACGTCCACAGGTGGGGGTTGTGCTTACAGCCCAACACCGTGCAGGACGTTTGGCATTTGCCAGAGAACACCAAGATTGGCAAATTCGCCACTGGCGCCCTGTGCTCTTCACAGATGAAAGCAGGTTCACACTGAGCACATGAGCACATGTGACAGACGTGACAGAGTCTGGAGACGCCGTGGAGAACGTTCTGCTGCCTGCAACATCCTCCAGCATGACCGGTTTGGCGGTGGGTCAGTCATGGTGTGGGGTGGCATTTCTTTGTGGGGCCGCACAGCCCTCCATGTGCTCGCCAGAGGTAGCCTGACTGCCATTAGGTACCGAGATGAGATCCTCAGACCCCTTGTGAGACCATATGCTGGTGCGGTTGGCCCTGGGTTCCTCCTAATGCAAGACAATGCTAGACCTCATGTGGCTGGAGTGTGTCAGCAGTTCCTGCAAGAGGAAGGCATTGATACTATGGACTGGCCCGCCCGTTCCCCAGACCTGAATCCAATTGAGCACATCTGGGACATCATGTCTCGCTCCATCCTCCAACGCCACGTTGCACCACAGACTGTCCAGGAGTTGGCGGATGCTTTAGTCCAGGTCTGGGAGGAGATCCCTCAGGAGACCATCCGCCACCTCATCAGGAGCATGCCCAGGCGTTGTAGGTCATAGGTCATACAGGCACGTGGAGGCCACACACACTACTGAGCCTCATTTTGACTTGTTTTAAGGACATTACATCAAAGTTGGATCAGCCTGTAGTGTGGTTTTCCACTTTAATTTTGAGTGTGACTCCAAATCCAGACCTCCATGGGTTGATAAATTTGATTTCCATTGATAATTTTTGTGTGATTTTGTTGTCAGCACATTCAACTATGTAAAGAAAAAAGTATTTAATAAGAATATTTCATTCATTCAGATCTAGGATGTGTTATTTTAGTGTTCCCTTTATTTTTTTGAGCAGTGTATATATAGTTGTTCTATTTGAGGGATTTAACCCTTTTTGGTTCTATACAGCACCATTTCATCTAACACTGTGTAGCCTAGTGGTTAGAGCATTGGACTAGTAACCGAAATGTTGCAAGATTGAATCCCTGAGCTGACAAGGTGAAAATCTGTCGTTCTGCCCCTGAACAAGGCAGTTAACCCACTATTCCTAGGCTGTCATTGAAAATAAGAATTTGTTCTTAACTGACTTGCCTAGTTAAATAAAGGTAAAATAAAAACATGTAACTCAAGCATTCTTACACACCATTCATCCATCGACGCGTGCCGGCTTGAACAGTCAAGCCCAAGTCGCTCGTTGATGATCAGATAAGAGGTCGCCATGGAAACTGGGGCCATTCACTTTTCAGAAAAGCTACAGGGGTCCCAGAATGTGACCGAGAATAAGTGTGAAAAGTGCTGAAACACCCAGAAAGAACACTACCGTGTGTATGTGTGTATGTGTGTGTGTGTGTGTGTGTGTGTGTGTGTGTGTGTGTGTGTGTGTGTGTGTGTGTGTGTGTGTGTGTGTGTGTGTGTGAGAGAGAGTGATGTACTGTAGGCTCATGGGAGCCTATCTGACCCAAGTCTGTTTTACCCCAGATTGGGAAGACAAGGAGAGATGGGAATAACGGAGGGAGGGAGGGAGAATACGGGGTGCTCTCTTTCTTCCTTCTTTCTCTCTTACCTGGAGCGGGGGCAAGAGAGGATGGAATATGAGAGGTTTCATTTCTTTCATTTTGTTACCTGGCTCGGTGCAGTTTTTCTTTTCCTCGTCCTCTTCCATGCTGCTATTACTGTCCAATGTGTCCACCTCCTGCAGTAGCTTCCTGCCTCCCCATCGCTCATCATCATACGTGGTGGAGCTGGATGTGTCATAACCTACGAGACACAGGTAGAGGAGGCTTGAAAAGAGCTAACCAGGGCATGTTCATTAGGGCACATTGATCAAAATTCTTTGCAACACGAAATGAAAATGAGCATTTGTTATTGGACCAGTTCAGTATTACCTCCCGGTTTCTCTCTGTTTTATTCTGTTTTGTCCCTACTTAACATGACCATGATCTACTTTGAAATCAACAAAAAGTCTGAGGAGGATTATTTTGTCAGTGTCGAAGTTATATTCGTCAAGTTATTATGCACTGAGAAATGAAACGAAGGGAAAGGACTGGGGGCAGAATACATTGTATTGAATCACACAAAATGTCACTTGAATCATGAGTGCACTCTGAATAAAGAACACATCTAGAGGCAAAAACAGGGTACAGGATTCATTCATGTTCTTCTTTGGACAACCCGAAACCCACTCTAACCTTTTCAGCTGGCTGACCACACGTCTGACAGACACAAAAGAGAAATGCTTCGAATCAAAATCAGAAGCAGAGGTATTCAATTGTCCTACAGTCAGACCTAGAGGCATGGCTGAACTTTCCACCTGGCATCATCACCTTTGATTCTGTACTCACGAGGCAGGCAGCGGGGCAAAGGGCATTGCGCGCCAACATTCCATGTGTATTTACCTCCTCTCACAGACACACACAGGCCATCCATACACACACATACATACACGCACACACACAGAAATAACAAGCCTATCGCACCGGTGATTAATGTGTCACTGCCTGCAAGGCATGAGGGTTTCTCCACTAAGCTCAGAGAACATAACACGCACGCACGCACGCACTTCATGAAGTGGATCATAAATAATCAACAGAATTAATATATATTCGGCACGTTGTTTAATAGTTTCGCAGACAGGCACACAATGGGAAGAGGAGAAATGCATTAGCTGGAGTGTCGTTGTTGGTTTGAACACACACACACACAGTAAGTAGTGTGTGTCCCTGTTGCATTGCGTTGTTCCGTTACCAGGATGCGCACACTGACATAGCAGTGATGCACAAATCATGAGTATGAAATATGAATATTCATATACAAGCACCAAGCCTCCTGTCCCTGTTCTGTAATGGATTCAATGGGATATAAGTGACAGCTCACGAAAAGCAAACGTCGACCTCGAATAGCAAGCTGTGTGTTTTAAAGTTAAAGTGCTTTGTATAGAGTAGTAGAGGAAGAGAGTAGGAGTGGACAGCCTTTTGTCTCTCTCTGTAACCTGGAGAAGTGTTTTTAGTATACCCCTGGGTACTCTGCCCTGATTTCAGCTTAGCTGCAGTATAAAACACCTGAGCTTTACAACGGTTGTACAGGCAATGCTTCTCTGACAAACCTACTCATTCAAGGGATTTTCTTTACTTTGACTATTTTCTACATTGTAGAATAATAGTGAAGACATCAAAACTATGAAATAACACATATGGAATCATGTAGTAACCAAAAAAGTGTTAAACGTATTTTTTTTATATATTTGAGATTCTTCAAAGTAGCCACCTTTTGCCCTGATGACAGCTTTGCACACTCTTGGCATTCTCAACCAGCTTCATGAGGAATGCTTTTCCAACAGTTTTGAAGGAGTTCCCACATATGCACTTGTTGGCTGCTTTTCCTTCACTCTGCTCATCCCAAGCCATCTCAATGGGGTTGAGGTCAGGTAATTGTGGAGGCCAGGTCATTTGATGCAGTACTCCATCACTCTCACTGGTCAAATAGCCCTTACACAGCCTAGGGGTGTTTTGGTCATTGTCCTGTTGAAAAACAAATGATTGTTCCACTAAGCGGAAACCAGATGGGAAGGCGTATCACTGCAGAATGCTGTGGTAGCCATGCTGGTTAAGTGTACCTTGAATTCTAAATAAAATCACAGACAGTGTCAGCAGCAAAGTACCATCACACCTCCTCCTCCATGCTTCACGGTGGGAACCACACATGCGGAGATCATCCGTTCACCTACTCCGCGTCTTACAAACACACGGCGGTTGGAACCAAAAATCTCAAATTTGGAGTCATCATACCAAAGGACAGATTTCCACCGGTCTAATGACCATTGCTCGGGTTTCTTGGCCCAAGCAAGTCTCTTCTTATTATTGGTGTCCTTAAGTAGTGGTTTCTTTGCAGCAATTCGACCATGAAGGCCTGATTCACACAGTCTCCTCTGAACAGTTGATGTTGAGATGTGTCTGTTACTTGATTTTTTTGGGCTGCAATTTCTGAGGCTGGTAAATCTAATGAACTTATCCTCTGCAGCAGAGGTAACTCTGGGTCTTCCTTTCCTGTGGCGATCCTCATGAGAGACAGTTTCATCATAGCGCTTGATGGCTTTTGAGACTGCACTTGAAGAAACGTTCAAAGTTTTGACTGACCTTCATGTCTTAAAGTAATGATGGACTGTAATTTATCTTTGCTTATTTGAGCTGTTCTTGCCAGAATATGGACTTGGTATTTAACCAAATAGGGCTATCTTCTGTATACCACCCCTAAATTGTCACAACACAACTGATTGGCTCAAACGCATTAAGGAAAGAATTTCCACAAATTAACTTTTAACAAGGCACACCTATTCATTGAAATGCAATCCAGGTGACTACCTCATGAAGCTGGTATGAGAAAATGCCAAGAGTATGCAAAACACTTTTTTGGTTACTACATGATTCCATATGTCTTATTTAATAGTTATTACATTTTTACATTTTAGTCATTTAGCAGACGCTCTTATCCAGAGCGACTTACAGTAGAGTGCATACATTTTATTACATACATTTTTTATTACATTTTTTTACATACTGAGACAAGGATATCCCTACCGGCCAAACCCTCCCTAACCCGGACGACGCTATGCCAATTGTGCGTCGCCCCACGGACCTCCCGGTTGCGGCCGGCTGCGACAGAGCCTGGGCGCGAACCCAGAGACTCTGGTGGCGCAGCTAGCACTGCGATGCAGTGCCCTAGACCACTGCGCCACCCGGGAGTGCCCAGTTATGATGTCTTCACTAGTATTCTACAACGTAGAAAATAGCAAAAAGAAAGGAAAACCCTAGAATGAGTAGGTGTGTCCAAACCTTTGACTGGTACTGTAAATAAATACAGTTAAAGTCAGAAGTTTACATACACCTTGGCCAAATACATTTAAACTCAGTTTTTGGGAGCAATTTCCAAATGCCTGAAGGTACCACGTTCATCTGTACAAACAATAGTACGCAAGTATAAACACCATGGGACCACGCAGCCGTCATACCGCTCAGGAAGGAGACGCGTTCTGTCTCCTAAAGATGAATGTACTTTGGTGCGAAAAGTGAAAATCAAGCCCAGAACAACAGCAAAGGACCTTGTGAAGATGCTGGAGGAAACAGGTACAAAAGTATCTAAATCCACAGTAAAATGAGTCCTATATCGACATAACCTGAAAGGCCGCTCAGCAAGGAAGAAGCCACTGCTCCAAAACCGCCATAAAAAAGCCAGACTACGGTTTGCAACTGCACATGGGGACAAAGATTGTAATTTTTGGAGAAATGTCCTCTGGTCTGATGAAACAAAAATAGAACTGTTTGGCCATAATGGCCATCTTTATGTTTAGAGGAAAAACGGGGAGGCTTGCAAGCTGAAGAACACCATCCCAACCATGAAGCACGGGGGTGGCAGCATCATCTTGTGGGGGTGCTTTGCTGCAGGAGGGACTGGTGCACTTCACAAAATAGATGGCATCACGAGGAAGGGAAATTATGTGGATATATTGAAGCAACATCTCAAGACATCAGTCAGGAAGTTAAAGTTTGGTCGCAAATGGGTATCCAAATGGACAATGACCCCAAGCATACTTCCAAAGTTGTGGCAAAATGGCTTTAAGGACAACAAAATCAAGCTAATGGAGTGGCCATCACAAAGCCCTGACCTCAATCCCATTGAAAATTTGTGGGCAGAACTGACTCAGTTACACCAGCTCTGTCAGGAGGAATGGGCCAAAATTCACCAAACTTATTGTGGGAAGCTTGTGGGAGGCCACCCGAAACATTTGACCCAAGATAAACAATTTAAAGGCAATGCTACCAAATACTAATTGAGTGTATGTAAACTTCTGACCCACTGGGAATGCGATGAAAGAAATAAAAGCTGAAGTAAACCATTCTCTCTACTATTATTCTGACATTTCACATTCTTAAAATAAAGTGGTGATCCTAACTGACCTAAGACAGGGAATTGTTACTAGGATTAAATGTCAGGAATTGTGAAAAACTGAGTTTAAATGTATTTGGCTAAGGTGTATGTAAACTTCCGACTTCAACTGTAGGCTACTGTAGCCTACTGACGACGTTACATAGGTTACTGTAGTCTACTGACAACGTTACATAGGTTACTGTAGCCTACTGACGGCGTTACATAGGTTACTGTGGCCTACTGACGACGTTACATAGGTTACTGTAGTCTACTGACGACGTTACATAGGTTACTGTGGCCTACTGACGACGTTGCATAGGTTACTGTGGCCTACTGACGACGTTGCATAGGTTACTGTAGTCTACTGACAACGTTACATAGGTTACTGTAGCTTACTGACGGCGTTACATAGGTTACTGTAGCCTACTGACGACGTTACATAGGTTACTGTAGCCTACTGACGACGTTACATAGGTTACTGTGGCCTACTGACGACGTTGCATAGGTTACTGTGGCCTACTGACGACGTTGCATAGGTTACTGTAGTCTACTGACAACGTTACATAGGTTACTGTAGCCTACTGACGACGTTACATAGGTTACTGTAGCCTACTGACGACGTTACATAGGTTACTGTAGCTTACTGACGACGTTACATAGGTTACTGTGGCCTACTGACAACATTACATAGGTTACTGTAGTCTACTGACAACGTTACATAGGTTACTGTAGCTTACTGACGGCGTTACATAGGTTACTGTGGCCTACTGACAACATTACATAGGTTACTGTAGTCTACTGACAACATTACATAGGTTACTGTAGCCTACTGACGACGTTACATAGGTTACTGTAGCCTACTGACGACGTTACAAGTGTAATTCAGAAATTAGGGAGAGATGGTTAATTAGAGAAGAGTCGATGGACTTTTCAAATCCAGCACAGTGTGTGTGTTTGTCCTTCATTATGATTAAACCATGCTGTTACGGCAAAATACAGTTGGCTAAATTTCCTATACAGATTAAATCGCTTACCCACTCCATAGAAAACTGCTCTATGCACATTGATTGGTGAAGTAATTTATTGTCGAGTTAAATGTAAAAATATATATATTTCAGAGGTTTAAAAAAGAACAGAAAGGAACGCCATAAACTGTAACGTTATTTTGGTTCGAACTGGTTCAGAACTTTATTATGCTGGTCAGAATAGTGGAATGGAACGAAAAAATAATGGTTCTGTTCAGAACGAAACCATTGGGAAATAAATGTGGTTCCAACCCGTGCTCTACATTGCAGAAAAAAAAGTGTTTCAGCTGTTTGAAAAATGAACAATTCTCCAACTTCAGGACAAGGGCCCTAGCCCCCCTCTTGACCACACACACACCAGCCATCCTCACATACTTTGTGCCCCCTCAGATTTTTGGGGTGCATGACACCCCTGACCACACTCCAGTCCAGTTCAGAACTGTGCAAAACGAGAACAACTCAAAAGTAGCCAACAATTAAAACACAATTTGCATGATGTGCAAAATCAATGTAACATTGTATTATTACAAAACAGGGTAACAAAACAATGGACTCTATGGCTACATAACAGCCATTATTGAACTCCCACTTCAGCATTCCATCCCTCAACAGGGGGGTAAGTTGATAGGCCTACCCTCACCTGAATTTTCTGCTAGGTAGGAGAACCCCTTGACGAAGAGAAGCATCCCTCCCATCAAGCATATTTGGATCAAAACCAACTCCTTTCGCTTTTTCCGTCTCGCTTTGATCTTTTTCTGGTTCAGCATCACTTGCGGCGGGCGATTCCGGGGTCGGACGCCGGCTGGAGGCATCCTTTCCGCGGCTTCTTCCTCGTCCATGTAGCCGCCGGAGTGAAATGAGCAGCAAAGCTCTCCGAGGGAATTTTACACGAACGGATACAAAGTGGGGGAACGGTGTGTGTGTGTGTGTGTGTGTGTGTGGAGGGGGGGGGGGGGGGGGGGGGGGTCTTGTAAAGTTTCAAGTCGGTATCGTTGGATAGTCGCGAGTGTTGAGGTGTGGACTGCAAGGTTTGTTTTTCTTTTGAAGTGCCAGGGCTTCTTGCTTCTATGTCATATTACACTTTCATTTCATGCAATAGTAGGACAGGCGGCAGGAGCGCTCCATAGATGCGACTGTGGCGTCTCGTGCGCGCAACGCTGGATTTCTCACTGATGTGTATGGTGATGTTATTGTAGGATGCTGTGTCCGACAAGAGAGAGAGAGCGAGAGAGAGAGAGAAAGACAGATCAAATGTGCAAGCTGTTTGACGTAGAAATTGCCTAGAGACAGTGAGAGAGAGTATAACATACATTCTTTTCGAGGCTCGGTACACTGCCTATCACTACCCTTTTCTTGGAAAGGTTTTTTTGCATGATGTTGGCATTAATACATGATAGCTGAATTACATAAGCTTACATAAAGATATCTTCAAAAGTTGTTTGTGTCCAGGCCACCTTAAAGAATATTTGAGTAGGCTATAAGCTATTATGCGTATGTTACATAATATATCAATGAATGCATTGCTCATGAATTTTACATTAATTTCTATGTCATCAAATAAGATGGACTGTGATTACTTTACAGTGGGAAATATAACTAGCTTGACGTTATTTACTATCATTAGACATGCATGCTTTGAATTAAACAGGCCTAACCCAGTGAAAGGCTTCACAGAATGTAAATGATATGAAATGAGGCAACTTTTCTTCCAATTATATTAGGCTATTCACATACAATTATGAAAAAAATAATAGGTTTCTAGGATATTTATAATTTCAGGATGATATCTTAATTCTGACAAACAGTCACTCTTGATTGGTTGAGTTTGATTGTTTGAGTTTTCTTATAAATAGCACTGGAAAGTTTCCAGCAAGAGTGGAAAAAGTGGTTAGGGCTCTTAGCAACTAGGTTTCATTGTGCCTCCTTTAACCCTTTGAGTCAAGGACTGTGGGGAGGGAGAGAGAGAATCAGAGAATGAAAGAGAAAAAATTATAAAAAGAAGTGGCAAAAGGTGGTGTAATTGAAAAACAAGTTGCATAATAATGCACCAAACAAGATAGTGCTTTATGTCTCAGAAGATTTGTCCTCTTACACTAGTATCTTATACGCTACCTGACCACAGAAGTATGCCATTGTACTGTCATGAGAAAATACATGAAAAACAAAAGCCAGACATCACACACAACCAAACTGTCCGTTGCGACCCAGATGTGGTTTTGTGCATAAAACCACACCTGAAATGGACGATTGCCTATAACCTGTAGAGAGGAATCCTGCACTCAACCCGGGCATGGAGTTATTTAGTATACTAAATAAGATGAATTCCCAAAGTCTCAGAGGTGCACAAAAGAAAAGAAAGAGAGGGAGGAGGAAGGAAGTGGGGGGGGGGGCAACAAATTAAATCCAGTTAAATTGTTTTTCCATAGCCAGTGGGGTTTGGCAAGAGACTGGCTCACACATGAGAGGCAAGATAAAGCCTCCGAAAGAAACAGACAACCCCAAACGCTGTAGCAGTCTCAGATGTAGCAGAATGCCTGGAATTTAACCCACTTTCCCATGTCCAACTGAACTGACACCGCGCCCAGACACGGCTCCAAAGGCCTGGAAGTTGATACACACATGGAAGTGCACACTTGTAGTACTGTACTGAGATCCACAATGAAACACTATCAAAGACGGAACAACTCACACACAAACTGTGGAATACCCCCCCTCAATGAGTCATTGCCAGTAGGGACCCCAATATACATGTGGAACCACACAGTCTCAACTATACACCACTAAAATCAAAATGGCTTTCATCACTTCTGCTGTACTGTCTTGGTTGGTATCTACATCCATAATCCAGCAGTCACTTTCCCTGTTGCGATGAAACATAGGTCGGGGCTGTCTGGAGCGTAGAGCCCCCTAAAACCCACAGTAGATCCAGACATATTTGGGTCATGTCTTGTCTTCTCCTCATATGATATCTCCAGAGCCTGACGTTGTTTCTCAGTTTCCTCCCGTTCTGTTCTCAACCAGAAATAAACATGGAGAGAAATCTCATCCCAGCACAACGTCACGCTGCGAGGGCACAGCAGTTCCTGTAGGCCAGGAATAGATGCTCTGTCAACTAAATACTGGAGTTTTGAAGGTATTTGTGTTCAATGGGAAGGTAGGTGTGTTCCTCCCTCAGACCATCCAAGAACAAGGATAAAGCATGTACGCACTCACACACAGACAACAAACACAGCATAGGTCCACACACCATGTTTCCTTTTATAAAATGACAACATTTACATTGAAATCCACTAAACAGCGGTATAGCATATCATGTTCACAACATTCATAAATATCAAATGTGTTGTCCTTATTAAGACAAGAACTACAAAGGTAAGGTGAGAGAATGCCCTACATCTCCATCTTGTGATGCCACTACCCCTCGCTGTCATAGGTGCCTTTAGATTTTGGGTGGAAGGTCCCATGTCTTTGAGTAGAGGAAGACAGTGGCAGAGAGGGTACAAGGCAGAGACTGCCAATGTTGTAGATAAAGATGGAGAGGAAGAGGCCCACACGTTCTTCCAGGAGAACAGTCCAGAGTCACGTCTCACAGTCTCTGCAGATGAAGTCCATTTTGGCAGACTGGGCTCCTCCCATCATCAATATGGTAAATCTATAAGAAGCAACGCACATCATTATCAATATATTAATTTATAGAACATCAATTAGCAGGTGCCATTATCCAGAGCAACTTGTATAGACTGTTAGTAGTATTAAGGCATAGTAGTATTGGATACAGCAGCATTGGACACAGCAGCATTGGACACAGTAGCATTAGACACAGCAGCATTGGACACAGCAGCATTGGACACAGCAGCATTGGACACAGCAGCATTGGACACAGCAGCATTGGACACAGCAGCATTGGACACAGCAGCTTTGGACACAGCAGCATTGGACACAGCAGCATTGGACACAGCAGCATTGGACACAGCAGCATTGGACACAGCAGCATTGGACACAGCAGCATTGGACACAGCAGCATTGGACACAGCAGTATTGGACACAGCAGTATTGGACACAGCAGTATTGGACACAGCAGTATTGGACAAAGTAGCACTGGACACAGCAGCTTTGGACACAGCAGCATTGGACACAGCAGCATTGGACACAGCAGCATTGGACACAGCAGCATTGGACACAGCAGCATTGGACACAGCAGCATTGGACACAGCAGCATTGGACACAGCAGCATTGGACACAGCAGCATTGGACACAGCAGCATTGGACACAGCAGCATTGGACACAGCAGCATTGGACACAGCAGCATTGGACACAGCAGCATTGGACACAGCAGCATTGGACACAGCAGCATTGGACACAGCAGCATTGGACACAGCAGTATTGGACACAGCAGTATTGGACACAGTAGTATTGGACAAAGTAGCACTGGACACAGCAGCATTGGACACAGCAGCATTGGACACAGCAGCATTGGACACAGCAGCATTGGACACAGCAGCATTGGACACAGCAGCATTGGACACAGCAGCATTGGACACAGCAGCATTGGACACAGCAGCATTGGACACAGCAGCATTGGACACAGCAGTATTGGACACAGCAGTATTGGACACAGTAGCACTGGACACAGCAGTATTGGACACAGCAGTATTGGACACAGTAGCACTGGACACAGTAGCACTGGACACAGTAGCACTGGACACAGTAGTATTGGACACAGTAGCATTAGTAGGAGTGGTGGCCGTGTAAAGAGCAGTAGTTGTAGTATTGAGAGCAGGAGGAGTCTTGCAGTAACAGAACCACAATAACATTTCATTTAAATAGAACATTGCAGGAAGGAAGTGAGGGAAGATAGGACGAAAGACTTGTCACAAAATGACTAATCATTCTGAGACACACACACAGTGGTGCACACTGCTCATGTTTAAGTCATAGTAAGCAAACCTCAGGGAGACAAAGTTCCCCTTTAAAAAAATGAAGCGACGGAACAGAGGAAGCGAGAGAGAGGAGAGAAAAGGAAGAGATGAGGAGGAGCGTGAGCATTTCTCTACCTTCAAGTTCAAGTCTGAGCTCGCTTATCACAGAGCTGCTGCCTTTGCGTTCCCCCCCGAAAGTGAAAAATGAAAACAACTCTCAATCTCCCCCCCCCCCCTCCACTTCCTTCCCCCCCCCCCCTCCCTCCCTCGGCTTTCGCTCTCTGTCAGACAAAGTGGCCTTATGCAACCATCTCGGGGAGGCCTTGCTGATGTCTTGCGGCATATTTACCCAGCCTGCCCCCCTCTCTCCCGTCTCCTTCTCTCGTAAAGTGAGGGGAGTACAGTGTCCTCACCACCGGGGAGTCTGGGATACCGCCGGAGGCTGAGTACGAAGAGCCATGAGGGACATGGAGTGTGTGTGTTGTGTCTCTAAATTACATATATTGTGTGTATAATGTGTGTGCATATGCATGATGTGTGTATGTGCATGGTTATGAAAGAGAGGATACGTCACCCAGTAGTGACGTCGTGTGGTGGTGTGTTCACTCCGATGCCACACCAACTCCCCCACGGGGTCACTGCGTTTTTGACCCCAACACGGTAAGGCGTAGTGGCCACCACGCCACGCCACGCCACGCCACGCCACGCCACGCCACGCCACGCCACGCCACACCACGGCTCGCTCGCGCGGGCTGATGGACTAACTCAGTGACTCCAATTCTGTTTCTAGTAAACAAACAAACGCTAGGGATGAATAAGAGCAGAGCCCTCTAATCCGGAGATCTGAACACTTGTATAAGAAACAGCCTCCTTCTGGATTTCACTACAAATGTCAACAATAACACGGAGCGACCAAGGACCATGTGCAGTACAACATACACCAATGTGGATTGAAGTGGTTCTATTTCATCCATGATTGTGTGCAATAAATACAGAGAGGGAATCCAGAAGCTGGAACAAAGGACCAGTGACGTGAAGCGTTTCGTAGCAGATGCATACAGCACTAGATACCACTACTTTGACCTGACATCAACCCTCCAAAACAGAGGACAACTTTATTGGTTATTTATTTGTACATTTTTAGTATAAGTAATACAGCACTACCAGTAGAGCAGGTTGGGTGACTCCAGGCTCACCGTGCTGCCCTAGTTCTCCCTCTCTGACGACACGTCGCCGTCTGCTCCACTGCTGGCGTTAGGGTCCTGTGCTCTGGGGCGCGGGGCGGCCCTCTCCCTGCCTGACTCCAAGGGTCCTTTCGAGCGCGTCTTCTCTTTCCTCTGCTGTTGTTTCTCCTGTTTAGCGAGCTGGGGGGGGGGGGGGGGGGGGGGTAAAGGGTTAAAAAGAGAAGGACAAAACTTGGATTGATCTAATGCGTTAGTAGGGACCTGAGTTGTTCGTGGTCAAGAAAAACCCAGGGACCTAGCTATGTAGAACTGTACCAAATACTTGGCTACATAAAAACAAGGGAAGAGAAGATGAAAAGGGCAGAACAAGGAAGAGAAATAAACATCAGAGCTTTGTTTCACTGTGCTGCTATTTCCCAGAAGCCATGACCATTTCGATGTAGCATTAACTGTCTTGACAATATAAAGCGGTCACACTCAGAAAGAGCCGAGTCATCTTCCCATTCACTCACCATCTACGGTTTAGCTGCGAGGCTAATCTATTGAACTCCTCTCTGAGGGAACTACTGTAGCAGCTATCTCTGTTCTGCTCAATGAACACTAAACAACCACCCTACACTAGAAGGTGCACAACTATCCCTGAAAAGGTTTGTAAACATACATGCTAAAACTTTCATGAGCGCCACAGGAAATATTTATGACTTAAATGTCATGCTAAAGCCACAACATTCCACAAACGCTTAATTATTTAAAGAGAATAAGACTAAAAAACCACCATGTATCTAGTTATCCCTGTACAAACTCCATCGGGGTTAGCTAGCTAGCAAGCAATGATACCATCTTACCGAGGGTGTTGTGTTGCTTTGAAGACCCCCAATAAAAATGATCACATGACATTTCAGTGATTAAGACCACTGTTTCGTATTCAAAATTACTTTCACAGAACAATAGAAACAGGATAACTTGACTTAATGGTATTGTTTGCTAGGCTCTGTTGTCCCTCCTAGGATCCGATAAAGCTTCTGATTCATGGAAAGGAAGTGTCTGTGTGTGTTTCAGCTGCTCCCCCAGTTGACTGGGGATCCTCTCAGTCTTGGCATACACCCCTCTAACTGCACAACAACATCCCAAACAGACAGGATTAAAATTCGGAAGACTGCCGCTTACATCCATTAGACCGAGCAGTCAGCCAAGTTTTCACACAAAAAGACCACGCACGCACACACAGAAGTGACTGGAATCACATTCAGGAAGTCTTCAACAATTCACAAATAACTAAAACACTACAATTTCAAATTACTCATTGTACCCCCAAACATTGACTCGATACCGGTACCCCCTGTATATAGCCTCGATATTGTTATTTTATTGTGTTACTTTCTATTATTTTTTACTTTAGTTTACTTGGTAAATACTTTCTTAACTCTTCTTGAACTGCACTGTCGGTAAGTAAGCACTTCACGGTAAGGTCTACACTTGTATTCGGCGCATGTGACAAATAAAGTTTGATTTCATTTGAATAAAATACAATGTGAAGCTGACGGTTTAGGAGAAGCAGGGAGGGATGTCCCTACTCCCTCATGGCTGCTGCTATTTGGAGTGGGCCTGACTGCTGTCTGCTAAGTTTGGATCATAGCGCGATGTCTTAAAGTAGATGTGGTGGTGTAACACATTCATCAAGGCTTTTGCTCCTTCAAATCCCTCTGTGTTACACAACAGGACTGGGAGATACTGTGGAATCAGCAGTGTTACCCAAAGGTTATCCATTTGTCATGTTTAAAGATGGAAACATTGCCTAAAATACACTTAAAATGACCTGAAATGACCTTTAACATAGTTTACCATTCAAAAACAGATGCCCAGTAATACATTAAGGGACGGTTTCTTGGATGAGGATTAAGCCTAGTCCTGAAAGCATGTTCAATGGAGAATTTAGAATGAGCATGCTTTATAGTCCAGGACAGAGCTTAATCTAGGGCCAGGAAACTGTCCCTAAGAGAGGACATCCATTATTAATATAACATTGTGGGTGAACTTGTCACTACTTAGACTACACATCAGAACTCATAAATCATTATTCCACATTCAAATATATTTCTTAGCCAGCATGGCCTGAGTCGCCCCTGTGGAGGCCGTCGTCATGGTAACAGAGTGCACAGTGACTCAGGAGTCAACCGATCCCTGTGGGGAGAGCGGGGGCACCCATGCGGTGGCGACCCCCACCTCGCCCTGGCCTGCCAATCATATGTTATGTCGCCCCCACACACACTTCTGACACATGACAACTCAAACCTTTCAGAGTGTGCTTTGGTCAATCAGTGGTCTTTCAGCTAGGCCAGAGGGGTGCTGGGACAGAGCAGGACAGATTCATGGGATAATCAGTACACATCTACAGTATCAGGATTGGTTTTTGTATCAGGGACCAGCAAATCTATGGTTCACCTCCTTGAAGCCAGGGACTAAAATTACAACAGAAAACTGACCAACTAAATGTCTGACAGCTATCTCAGGGACCAGTAAGCCACATCTCAGGGAGCGGTGCCGGTCTATGGACCAGAGGTTGACTAACACTGCACTAAGAAAAGCAATAGTGCAGCTTTGCATGTTGATCATGGTCCGTTCTCCATCTGTTACTACAAGGAGAAGTAAGGCCTGCACCACCACCTGCTGGAGGATAGCAGGATAGACAGTGAGTGTTGAGAGAACGTCTGAACCACTTAGAAGAAATATAGTCTAGCAATACATAGCCTAATAAAGGGAGACTCCGCAATATGACACCATCATACAACATGGGCCAACTCCCTACTTGCAGAAATCAACAGCAACAACTGTACCTGTTTGGGGTCCATGGGAGAAGGAGACACCAGTTCGATGGTGACTGGTCCGTCATTCTGAATCTGAACCTGCATGTAGGCCCCAAACTGCCCGTCTAAAAACACAAGACAAAAGGAAAATGTAAAGGTTAACCTTAATACATCTAAATGAGTCTAAAACAGTTAGAAGAACTAGAATCCTCCTTTGTTTCCCTACCCTTCCTCTATAGGCCAATATAAATGACACCACTCAACGTTTCCATGCAGTAACAACCACTGCAGTTAGCTTATTGTGCATATTAATCTATATCAATGATTTATAAGCGGGTGGCATCTCAGCACAACAGGGACACGAGGGTAGAGAGTGTTAAGATACAATAAGACAGGAAGTTTATACTTAAAATGTTCCCCTTTGGTCCAGGTATGCTTCGATTTATTACATCATCTGCCCATGAAACCGGTGGCTGGGTGGTGTGTTCTAAAAAGCGCTGAATCATCTCGTTTCTCCCACTCAGGGGATTGGGCCTTGGCAGTGAGAAGACTAATTAGAGAGCTTGTGTCCCACGACAAGCAGGGACACAGAGTTCCTCCACTACACCTTCTCCCCGGTGGCTTGAACCAATTCCCCACCAAACACCATCGCCAACTACGACCCGATAAAAGAAAATCACCCCAATGTGGAACCGCCATAACCCTTGCACTGTGACCCATATAATTAAATATAACACTGTATATTTCTATGCTGTGACCAACGACCTTATAGACCCAATTCACCACTAAACATGGCCTGACAAACCCACCCCCTATGTAGATATGTGGAACCAACCATAACCTTTGCACTGTGAACTATGACCTTAAAGACCGATGTATGGAACCTCCGTTTCAACTGGAAAGCAGGTGTTCCAACTGACTCCGAGCGTTTCATGTAAGGAGTCAAGTCTTGAGTGGCCTTAAGGATAAAGGCTACTGCATGTGACCCTGTAGTCTAGGCTGTTTCACTTAGGAATGCATTGGCATAAGGCTAACCCTTGTCGAGCCTTAAGCTAGTGTCTCAATTCCCCAAGCTATGAACAGCAACCCTTCTATTCACTATAGTTCTCCAGGTGTTTGTGATATTGACCTTAGGCTATCAATTAGACTGAACAAAAATAAAATGTAAAGTGTTGGTCCCATGTTTCATGAGCTGAAAGAAAAAATATCCCAGAGATTTTCCATGCGCACAAAAACCTTATTTCTCTCAAATTTTGTTAACAAATTTCTTTGCATTCCTGTTAGTGAGCATTTCTCCTTCGCCAATATAATCCATCCACCTGACAGGTGTGGCATATCAAGAAGCTGATTAAACTGCATGATCATTACACAGGTGCACCTTGTGCTGAGGACAATAAAAGGCCACTTTAAAATTGTCACACAACACAATGCCACAGATGTCTCAAGTTTTGAGGGAGCGTGCAATTGGCATGCACACTGCAGAAATGTCCACCAGAGCTGTTGCCAGATAATTGAATGTTCATTTCTCTAAATCCATAGATTAGGGCCTAATTAATTTATTTTTAATTGACTGATTTCCTTATATGAACTGTAACTCAGTAAAATCTTTGAAATTGTTGCATGTTGCGTTGAGATTTTTGTTCTTCACCTCTTTGCTTGAACAAATGACCTTTTGCAATCCATCATAACCCTGATTGAGCAAAACATTGACCCAACGCTATTAAATATTAAAACCACACACCTAGCAGAATGCCGATCCTTTTACCATCTATTAAATAACCAAGATAATAGTGACTATTAGGTATCAAAATGATCTCTTCATTTAGGCTTTTCCTATCTAGAGTGTCTTATGAGAGTTAATTTCTCTCTGCCCACAAACTGCCTACACAGCAAAGTGTCCTCGACACTTTTGGGTCACTGGATGTGAAATTCTGTACAATAGCAGTCTATTTTAAAAACTCTTTATATGGCTCATCTTGCAGTGTCTCGCTCACCCAGCCCAACTCAGCCCCGTAGATAGATATAGTGATATTGCAATATATACTGAGTATAACAAACATTAGGAACACCCCCTCCCCTTTCCCTCCGAACAGCCTCAATTTGTCGGGGTATGGATTCTATAAGGTGTCGAAAGCGTTCCACAGGGATGCTGGCCCATGTTGACTCCAATGCTTCCCACAGTTGTGTCAAGTTGGCTTGATGTCCATTGGGTGGTGGACCATTTTTGATACTCACAGGAAACAGGTGAGTGTGAAAAACCCAGCAGCGTTGCAGTTCTTGACACAAACCAGTGCGCCTGGCACCTACTACCATACCCCGTTAAAAGACACTTAAATCTTTGTCTTGCCCATTCACCCTCTGAATGGCACACATCCACAAACCATGTCTCAATTGTCTCAAGGCTTAAAAATCCTTCTCTAACTTGTCTCCTTCCCGTCATCTACACTGATTGAAGTGGATTTCACAAGTGACATCGATAACGGATCATATCTTTCACCTGGATTCAGCTGGTCAGTATGTCATGGAAAGAGAAGGTGTTCCTAATGTTTTGTACACTCTGTATAGGCCTAGTGCTTGTGTAGCCTACTGTATTGTACCCTTTTCACACTATCGCGCTGACCCGACCTATAGTGCTGGCTCTGATATTATCGGTTCACATTGTCCTTTCCAGCATGGTTCCAGCAACTAAAGTGGAAGTGTAACCGGGTCAGCACAGCACACATCTCAGATTGGTTCAACTCAATAGTGAGGAAAGGAAATGGGATACCCTTAAATTTGCTCAGTGCCCCGGAGAATTTGAGGGAACATTGCTATGTTCCCTCAAATTCTCCGGGGCACTGAGCAAATTTAAGGTCTGCTGAGCGCAAACTTGAAGGTTGTGAAAATTCTGTGCAACTTCCGGCGCGCGTTTATTGTGAACACTGAGGTTGTACCTGCTTTAAGTTACAGTTGTAAGAGTGGTCAAGTAGGCTACTGTGGCTATTTGATCATAATGTAGGCCTACCCGAGTGACCTACCATCAAAAACAATGGAGAAAAATTTATCCAATAACATTTTAACACGGAAATAGCTGTTCTGTCATTCAGCCTACAGTAGCAGCTAATGTGTGGTGTTCATTGTAGACCTACATTCCATGAGACCTTTGAAAAAAACACATGCAGGGCTTGACATTAACCTGTTCATACACCTCTCATTCAAACAAGGAGGTGACTGCAAAAAAAAATATTATGCAAGAAACCACTTTTCAAAATAAAATACATTATTATTCCCATACCATTATTACAGAGAATCAGTCAAATTAACCTATGCTCTGCTTATTGGCATCTTAACTTATTCAAGCCTGTCTCAAAATACAACACTGCCCCTAAGACCTAAACAAAGCTATTTACCTGACACGTTTTCAAAGATGTCTAGAAATGTACACGTTTTGTGCTCTTGTAGGAAGCAAACACTCCCCCATTGTTGACTAGAAATGAGCTATAACTGGGCTAATAACTCACTAACTAGCAAAGGATATGAACAAAAGTGCAAATATTCACGACCGCTCATACTGTAGCCTAAATACGGTCCAGTTCAAAGTGAAAGACACAGATCCATATATTGCAATGGTTATTTGCATATAGGCCTACTGCAGCTCTGATTAGTTATGGCGCACTGGTCTGTGTAGAGTACCTGCCTGTCAATACTATAGAATCCTACTCCAATGCGCTCTGCCTACAAGAAAATATATTGCAGTTAGTTTTGCATACCAAGTCTTGAATAGTTTGTTTTATGTCGGTATGTTACATTGAAATTGGTTAACATTGCGTTGATTCGATCACAACTCCCACAGTAGAGCGAAATGTTGATAGTGTTAATTAACTAAAGGGGAACACTCAAGAAAGGTGAGTGAAGTTCAAACTCATGCTTCTCTGGCTGGACGGATATTTCTTCTACGCGGCAGTCTGATGGGAGCTGTACGCAGCTTAGAGGGAACACTGACACCTAGTCAGTTGTACAACTCAATGCATTCAACTGAAATGTGTCTTCCGCATTTAACCCAGCCCCTCATAACCAGAGAGGTGCGGGGGGGCTGCCTTAACCGAGAAGCAGTAGTTGTTAACTGCCTTGCTCAAGGGCAGAACGGACGATTTTTACACCTTGCCAGCTCTGGGATTCAAACAAGGAACCTGCCGGTTACTGTACCAACGCTCTAACCGCTAGGCTACCCACCTTTGACCATCTCAGGCTTGTTGAGTAGCTCGTAATATAGTTATAGCAGCTGATATAGGCCTAGTGCGTATTTAGCAGACTGTACGCCTGCAATGTCAGTCAGTGATGTTCACCCATAGTAATATCGTTTCCTATTTAGTCCTGTGTGTTCACCCACCTTTGATCATCTCCGGCTTGTAGGTGCTCCTCAGGTGTTCCAGGATGTTATTATAGAAGGGCTGGGACAGCTCTGCAGGCATGGCAGCATGGAAGTCTGGCTTGTTACCCTTCAGTATGCACTGCAGAGTGAACTGACTGACACACAGGACTTCATAGTCCTTGTCCATGACGCTTTTGCTCCACGCCCGGCCGTTCTCATCGTCAAACAGACGCAGGTTGAGGATCTTACGAACCCTGAGAAGCAGAGAAATGAACGTTGGGGCGTAGAATTGATTGAAATATAGAATTAATGTATTAGAATCTTTGTGTGTTGGGGTCACAAAGGAGATGGCTATAGGAGTGAGCAAGTATTTTGTGCAGATGTTCCAAACGTATTGGGCTAAATACAAACGAATAGCTCTAAGTGAATGCTACAGTTGTTTTACAAATTCCTATTACAGATATGAACCTGACCTGGCCCTTATGCCCTGCCTATGTAGGAGAAGGGCTACAGTACCGTAGTGCAAAGACAATGTTTTGTGACTGAACGAACCCACACTCACATGTAGTCAACATCCTTCTGTGTGTCCTCCATGGATATACCCAGCAACACACACAGTCCTCTGCCTATTGAGCTGATGGGCACCTCTCCCACTGTGACAACACAGGACATAATTATCAAATCAATAAAACAATTGCCCTTTTCATTATTCAGTGTCAGACACATCCTGCTCAAAAAGTGTGGCACACACGGACAGTCTTGCAAGTAGTAGTAGGCTGCTACAGTACAGTATCTGGGATATTCAATGAGGTTAACAGTGTGGTTAATGTTAGGTTTCAAATCACATTTGATGCAGAGAAATTGTAGAAATAGGCGGGGTTTGAGATTTTGTAGCTGTGGTAACTAGTAACAACCACTTTTAGAGTGAACCCACCTAAAGCGATTACCATAACGCCAGCATTTGGAATAGTCGTTGGACATGTCGGTGCACACATCATTACATATTGGGGCAATTCAGCATGGCATATAGCTTCAGCTCTTTAGCCAGGTTCTCAAAAAGTGGGATTGATATTTACAGGTGCTGACCTGTTGCACCCTCTACAACCACTGGGATTATTATTTGACCCTGCTGGTCATCTATGAAAGTTTGAACATCTTGAAGAATGATCTAGACTTAATGGCCATGTACTCTTATAATCTCCATCTGGCACAGCCAGAAGAGGACTGGTCACCCCTCAGAGCCTGGTTCCTCTCTAGGTTCCTCTCTAGGTTCCAGTTTTAGGCTGGGTTTCTGTATAAGCATGTTGTGACATCTGCTGATGTAAAATGGGCAGTGGTGGAAAAAGTACCCGATTGTCATAATAGAGTAAATGTAAATATACTCTAATAGAAAACGATTAAAGTAAAAGTGAAAGTCTCCCAGTAAAATACTACTTGAGTAAAAGTCCAAAAGTGTGTGGTTTTAAATATACTTAAGTATCAAAAGTAAATGGAATTGCTCAAATATACTTAAGTATCAAAAGTGAAAATCAATCATTTCAAATTCCTTATATTAAACACACCACATGGCACAATTTCTTGTTTTATTTTATTTACGGATAGCCATGGGCACACTCCAACACTCAGACATACTTTACAAAATAAACATTTGTGTTTACAGTAGTGAGTCAGAGGCAGTACAGTAGAGATGACCAGGAATGTTCTTTTGATAAGTGTTTAAATTGGGCCATTTTTCTGTCAAAATGTTTTGACTGGTTGAGGGTGTCAGGGAAAATGTATGGAGTAAATTGTACATTATTATCTTTAGGAATGTAGAAGTGAAAGTAAAAGTTGTCAAAAATATAAATAGCAAAGTACAGATACCCCCCCCCCCCCCCCCCCCCCCCAAAACGACTTAAGTAGTACTTTAAAATATTTTCAATTAAATAAGTTACTTTACACCACTGAAAAGGTGTTTCATAAATACATGATTGGATAGCCGTGCGGCTACCAAACTACTGTAGCTAACGTTAGCAATCCTCTGTGCTGCCTGCAACATGCCTACCGGTGAAGAACTGTCATTCTTAGACACTATGAGCGATATAGAAATAAAATAATAATAAGTAGATAGCGTTACTCACCTGACACGCTCGCTGTTGTCACTCTTTGAATAATTGCCTTCATTGTTTTGATTAGCTCGCTCGCTAGAATGAATCAGATTGAAGTGGTGCACATACGTAAACGTCATACTTCCCATGAAACCTTGCTGCGTTGTCAGAGGCATCTAGCGGCAGCAGTTGGGAGTACAGTAGATAACTTTTGCTACCATATTAGACAGCATCAAAGTGCTAAAAATACCTTCTGTACTGATTGCTGGGGTTAAATTGGGGTTTTGCACATCTGTCCCAAAAACCTACGGTACTGTCATTATGAGCATTTTCAAAGGGAAGGGAGCACTGTCACTACCTCGCTCTCCAGGGTGCATGAATTGTGGAGCAAAATGAAGAGAAAATTCAGCAACTCCTGGAGGGCAGTGTAATACCCATTTCCGACAGAAAATCTGGTATATTACCTGTAACAAATTAAATATATATTAGGCAATGTTGACCCCCTTTCAAACAGCGGCTTATTTACTATTTTCTTGCAGACAGTATACTGTACCCCTTTTATACAGTTGAAGTCGGAAGTTTACATAAACTTAGGTTGGAGTCATTAAAACTCGTTTTTCAACCACTCCACACATTTCTTGTTAACAAACTATAGTTTCGGCAAGTCGGTTAGGACATCTACCTTGTGCATGACACAAGTCATTTTTCCAAAAATGATTTACAGACAGATTATTTCACTTATAATTCACTGTATCACAATTCCAGCGGGTCAGAAGTTTACATACACTAAGTGGACTGTGCCTTTAAACAGCTTGGAAAATTCCAGAAAATTATGTCATGGCTTTAGAAGCTTCTGATAGGCTAATTGACATCATTTGAGTCAATTGGAGGTGTATCTGTGGATGTATTTCAATGCCTACTTTCAAACTCAGTACCTCTTTGCTTAACATCATGGGTAAAATCAAAAGAAATCAGCCAAGACCTCAGAAAAAAAATGTAGACCTCCACAAGTCTGGTTCATCCTTGTGAGAAATTTCCAAACGCCTGAAGGTACCACGTTCATCTGTACAAACAATAGTACACAAGTATTAACACCATGGGACCATGTAGCTGTCATACCGCTCAGGAAGGAGACGCGTTCTGTCTCCTAGAGACGAACGTACTTTGGTGCGAAAAGTGCAAATAAATTCCAGAACAACAGCAAAGGACCTTGTGAAGATGCTGGAGGAAACAGGTACAAAAGTATCTATATCCACAGTAAAACGAGTCCTATATCGACATAACCTGAAAGGACGCTCAGCACGGAAGAAGCCACTGCTCCAAAACCGCCATAAAAAAGCCAGGCTACGGTTTGCAACTGCACATGGGGACAAAGATCGTACTTTTTGGAGAAATGTCCTCTGGTCTGATGAAACAAAAATAGAACTTTGGCCATAATGACCATCATTATGTTTGGAGGAAAAAGGGGGAGGCTTGCAAGCCGAAGAACACCATCCCTACCGTGAAGCACGGGGGTGGCAGCAACATCTTGTGGGGGTGCTTTGCTGCAGCGAGGGGCTTGTGCACTTCACAAAATAGATGGCATCATGAGGCAGGAAAATTATGTGGATATATTGAAGCAACATCTCAAGATATCAGTCAGGAAGTTAAAGCTTGGTCGCAAATGGGTCTTCCAAATGGACAATGACCCCAAGCATACTTCCAAAGTTGTGGAAAAATGGCTTAAGGACAACAGAGTTAAGGTATTGGAGTGGCCATCACAAAGCCCTGACCTCAATCCTATAGACAATTTGTGGAGGGCAGAACTGAAAAGGCTTGTGCAATCAAGGAGGCCTACAAACCTGACTCAGTTACACCAGCTCTGTCAGGAGGAATGGGACAAAATTCACCAAACCTATTGTGGGAAGCTTGTGGAAGGCTACCCGAAACGTTTGACCCAAGTTAAACAATTTAAAGGCAATGCTACCAAATACTAATTGAGTGTATGTAAACTTCTGACCCAATGGGAATGTGATGAAAGAAACAATTATCTCTGCTATTGTTCTGACATTTCACATTCTTAAAATAAAGTGGTGATCCTAACTTTTACTAGGATTAAATGTCAGGAATTGTGAAAAACTGAGTTTAAATGTATTTGGCTAAGGGGTATGTAAACTTCCAACTTCAACTGTACATATCAGTGGGTAACTGGCACATTGAAAGGGTGAGGTGTTGTTAAACCATTAGGGCTATTTGCATTTCAAATTAGGGAGGTGTTAAACAATGGAAGTGTTCATGAATTTACCTGAACAAAAGCAGAGCACCACTCACACAGACCCGATACCTGTATTTTGGTTACAGGGTCTGTGAAAATGCAGGAATCATGACCAGGTCTTCAGGTGGCTTTTCATTTACCATGTTATTTTACCCCTTTCAGATATACAAAAAAAGCTGGTACAAAAAAACATGTATGGGAAATTAGTGTGATTTTGGTCTGTGTATGAAAGGGATGTACAGTCAGGACTGAAATTATTGGCAGAAATTAAGACTGTGTAAAATAAATAACACAAATACTGAGCTACTGTATATTGTATGCTCAAGTTTTAAAAATGATTTTATACTAATACAATTGAGGAAACTTTTGTTTAAAATTAACAAGTAATAAAATAAAAGATTGTGGTCAAAATGGCACCCTTGTTGTCAATACTCCAGCATCCTCCTCTTGCGAGGATAATGACACTAAGCCTATTTTCATGTCATCTAACCATAGCACCACCTGGAGTTTGCTAAACAGCATTGGCACTTGGATTGGAACTGGTGCTATGGCCTGATGACATGAAAATAGAGCTCTTTGGCCACGCACACCAGTGGTGGTGTTGGCATTGAAACGGATGCAGAAAAGTAACTCAGAACTAGTGTAAAATATGGTGGTGGATCTTGGATGTTATCGGGTTATTTTGATTCCACTGGTCTAGAGGCACTTGTTAACGTCAACGGTATCATGAACTTTACCAAGTACCAGGACATTTTAGCCAAAAACCTGGTTGCCTCTGTCAGGAGGCTGAAACTTGGCCGCAAACGGATCTTCCAGCAAGACAATAACCCCAAGCATGGCTTCTATGGTTGTGGCTAGATGGAGTTCAGCTACGGACAGAAGTGACTTTACGTAGCAGGCTAGGAGAACTAACACAGCAGGTTAGGAGAACTAACGCAGCAGGCTAGGAGAACTAACGCAGCAGGTTAGGAGAACTAACACAGCAGGTTAGGAGAACTAACGCAGCAGGCTAGGAAAACTAACGCAGCAGGTTAAGAGAACTAACACAGCAGGTTAGGAGAACTAACACAGCAGGTTAGGAGAACTAACACAGCAGGCTAGGAGAACTAACGCAGCAGGTTAGGAGAACTAACACAGCAGGTTAGGAGAACTAACACAGCAGGTTAGGAGAACTAACACAGCAGCCTAGGATAACTAATGCAGCAGGCAAGGAGAACTAACACAGCAGGCAAGGAGAACTAACACAGCAGGTTAGGAGAACTAACACAGCAGCCTAGGAGAACTAACGCAGCAGGTTAGGAGAACTAACGCAGCAGGTTAGGAGAACTAACGCAGCAGGTTAGGAGAACTAACGCAGCAGGTTACGGGAACTAACACAGCAGGTTAGGAGAACTAACGCAGTAGGTTAGGAGAACTAATGCAGTTGGTAAGGAGAACTAATGTAGCAAGTAAGGAGAACTAACGCAGCAGGTAAGGAGAACTAATGCAGCAGGTTAGGAGAACTAACACAACAGGTAAAGAGAACTAACGCAGCAGGCAAGGAGAACTAACGCAGCAGGTAAGGAGAACTAACGCAGCAGGTTAGGAGAACTAACGCAGTAGGTTAGGAGAACTAATGCAGTTGGTAAGGAGAACTAATGTAGCAAGTAAGGAGAACTAACGCAGCAGGTAAGGAGAACTAACACAGCAGGTTAGGGGAACTAACACAGCAGGTAAGGAGAACTAACGCAGCAGGCAAGGAAAACTAACGCAGCAGGTTAGGGGAACTAACGCAGCAGGTAAGGAGAACTAACGCAGCAGGCAAGGAAAACTAACGCAGCAGGTTAGGAGAACTAACGCAGCAAGTAAGATCTCACGCAGCAGGTTAGGAGAACTAACACAGCAGCCTAGGATAACTAATGCAGCAGGCAAGGAGAACTAACGCAGCAGGTAAGGAGAACTAACGCAGCAGGTAAGGAAAACTAACGCAGCAGGTAAGGAGAATTAGGTCAAGGTTAGGGTTAGCTAAAATGCTAGTTGTCCCGATGTGACAACTAGATGGCGCTGTAATCCATTTAGCCACAACTGTAGAAGCCATCAGTTCAGAGAAAGCATCAATAACACCGGAGTGCATGGGGTGAAAAACATTTTACCATAATAAAGCATTGCAATGATCTATCATCACATTTGAGTAGCGGCATAGTGTAGCCACTGCTTCGTGCTCGGGTTAGTTTTATAGTCAGATGAAAAATTGATGAAGGCTTTTATATATTTCAAAATGGTTTAGGGACGGGAACAATCACAATGGACAGAGAAGAGCTGACTGAGCTAAAGGCAGAGACACGTTGATTTTATCCAGTCATTTTTTTCAATAGAGGTCGTTTAAAAAAATCTACTTTCACTACCCTCCAAGAGTTGTTGACTTCCCTCTTCACATCATAACATTTTCAACTGTGAAATATTTTACTGCTAACAGTTGTCTCCAATTAAAAAGTGGTGAGAGGTACTGGTACTCCCCCAATTTTATCATCCAGACACAATCCACAGGTCATAACAGGCTAATGTGTAGAGGACATTCTCATATAAATGGATATTATATTACTGTGATCAACACAGACGACAGCAAACATTTAGTTAGCAGTTGCACTTCATTTACAAATTAAGTTTATTTGACAGAAGTTTTATTGATTTATCTTGAAGTGCTGAAAATCATGCATGATATAGGCCAGCTTGTCAGACACTCTGCTAGTTTGTATAAAGGTTATGCTCCTATTTCAGATGTTTGCAAAAAAATCTGATTGGACTGAATGTAATACAGCAGCAATGTACAGGACAGGTTATCACTGCCACATCTAGAAGTTCAACAGCCAGATGTTGTCTACACTTTGCATTGAGACCGTGTGCAGTGTAGGTAGAGTGTTTCTAGGCTTGCAGAGGGGTTCTCGAACAGAGGGATACTGTGGTATTTCAATTCATTGTACAAGTGACAAATAATTTCAGTCAGTGTATTTTACACAGAGATATATTCAATGTACAATTTACAGTGTTAATTCCTAAGTATTTTGATACACACATCTCCAATGTGGTAGCCTAGGCAGGCAATGGCATCAGTTCATGTCAGCTTTCACTTTTTCACCATTACTTTGTATTGTCTTGGCTGTCAGTCGATGCAGAGTCCCGACTGAGCGAGCTGACAAAATTGTAGACCCTTGTAGAATAAGGAACAAAGTTTTCCTTGTAGACGATGGTGGTTTTCATGTGTGCACTCTGGATAGTCACTTCTCTAGGATTTGGAGGTTGTTCCTCCTTCTCTTTGACTGCAGGATGATAAGATGAAGAAACACATACTTTTCTAAACATGCAATTTTGGAATTTAATAAAGGTAACGTTACATTTGTGCTGAACGCTGATACAAGTCTAGCTTGAGCTTATCAACAATTACAAGGTCAAGGACATGTAATATTGTCCACCTTTGGAAGCACTTCCGTTAGAAATCATTAGCAGCTTTGTTCAATAACAGTCCATAATATAATGTGATCTGTAGCTATGGCATTGATATTTAGATAAATAGCTACCTAGACAAGCTGTGACTGCTAGCTAGTTAGATAGCTAACGTTAGCCGAGCTGCTGTGAAGCGAATAGCCTACCAGGCTTTTCTTCATTGCGCCCCATGTAGTGATAATATCCGTATGTGCCAAGCATTGTCCATATTCCGAAAGCATACAGCATAGACACCCGTACATTCCACTTTATTACTTCTTTTATTTGCATGTTTTCCTTTTTTTTGGAGCTTGACTGTACATGTATCGTAAATCACAAGGACGCGGCCATGTTGAATTAATACGGGGGAAAAACGAGTTGGACGATAACTACCGGGGTAAAATAAATAAATAGATAACATAAATAAAGAATGGAAATGTAAAACAGTAACTTAACTTAATAATATAATTACATAGTCATTTTGATATTATGGGGCAACTGATTAATACATTATAATAGCCATGCAATTAATGGAAAATAAAACCTATTAGATATGTATTCAACTCCAATATTAGTCATCCTATAACTAATGAGCAGAGACTCCTGTTGCCCAGAAATCCACTAACTGCTAGTGGTATAAAAGTACACAATTGTCATACTTGAGTAAAAGTAAAGATACCTTAATAGAAATTAACTCAAGTAAAAGTGAAAGACACCCAGTAAAATACTAAGTAAAAGTCTAAAAGTATTTGGTTTTAAATATACGTAAGTGTCAAAAGTAAATGTATGTGGACACCTGCTCATCGAACATCTCATTCCAAAATCATGGGCATTAATATGGAGTTTGTCCCTCCTTTGCTGCTTTAACAGCCTCCTCTCTTCTGGGAAGGCTTTCCAAGAGATTTTGGAACATTGCTGTGGAGATGTTCTTTCATTCAGCCACAAGAGCATTAATGAGGTCAGGTACTGATGTTGGGCTATTAGGCCTGGCTTTCCTAATTGAGGCCAGGGCTCTGTGCAGGCCAGTCAAGTTCTTCCACACCGATCTCGACAAACCATTTCTGTATGGACCTCGCTTTGTGCACGGGGGCATTGTCATGCTGAAACAAGAACGGGTCTTCCCAAAACTGTTGCCACAAAGTTGGAAGCACAGAATCGTCTAGAAAGTAATTGTATGCTGTAGCGTACAATTGTCCCTTCACTGGGGGGGCCTAGCCCGAACCATGAAAAACAGCCCCAGACCATTATTCCTCCTCCACCAAACTTTTCAGTTGGCAGTATACATTGGGGCAGGTAGCGTTCTCCTGGCATCCGCCAAACCAATATTTGTCCGTTGAACTGCCAGAGGGTGAAGCGTGATTCATCACTCCAGAGAACGCGTTTCCACTGCTCCAGACTCCAATGGCGGTGAGCTTTACACCACTCCAGCCGACGCTTGGCATTGCGCATGGTGATATTAGGCTTGTGTGCGGCTGCTCGGCCATGGCAATCCATTTCATGAAGCTCCCAACAAACAGCTCTTGTGCAGACGTTCTGGACTCCCGAGTGGCGCAGCGGTCTAAGATACTGCATCTCAGTGCTAGAGGTGTCACTACAGATACCCTGGTTCAAATCCAGGCTGTATCACAACTGGCCATGATTGGGAGTCCCATAGGGCGGTGCACAATTGGCCCGTGTTTGGACGGTGTAGGCTGTCATTGTAAATAAGAATTTTTCTTAACTGACATGCCTAGTTAAATAAAGGTTAAATAAAAATTGTAAAATCCAAAGGGAGTTTGGAACTTGGTAGTGAGTGTTGCAACTGAGGACAGACAATTTTTACGAGCTAGGTGCTTCAGCACTCGGCGGTCCCGTGTTGTGAACTTGTGTGGCCTACCACACTTTGTGGCTGAGCCGTTGTTGCTCCTAGACATTTCCACTTCACAATAACAGCACTTACAGTTGACCGGGGCAGCTCTAGTAGGGCAGAAATTTGATAAACTGACTTGTTGGAAAGGTGGCATCCTATGACAGTGCCACGTTGAAAGTCACTGAGCTCTTCAGTAAAGCCATTCTACTGCCAGTGTTTGTCTACAGAGATTGCATGGCTGTGTGCTCGATTTTATACGCTGAAATAGCCAGTAATTTCAAGGGGTGTCCACATACTTTGTATACATTGTGTATATAGCCTTCTGTAATCATTGCATCTAAATGGTCTCTATCCTCAAACATACAATATGTCACAGATGATATCTATTGTCCCCTGTGTGGGACCTCATGTGTATCTTTTGATGTCCAATTGGATTGAAGCCTGTGCCACAATCAGGGCAAACATACGTTTTCTCCACTGTCTGAATTTGTAGGATATTTTTTTCAGAATCCTTTGCAACTGCAATGCTAAGAACTAAGAACAGTTTTTGGAAGAAAGGGTTGTTTGATGATTATTTGGAAGGCAAGAAGGGCTCTTTGGAAGACAAGAAGGGTTCTACATAGTGTTCATCACTTAATAAATAGGCAGAGTGAAAAGTTAAAATGATAAATTAAATTAATTATAGATTATATTATTATGAATGATTAATACTTTTTATTGTTAATGCAACTGATTTATATGTTATTATATTCATGCAATTTTGATTCACTATTGTATAAAGTATGAAGTTCTATAAAAGCAGCTATGTGATCGCTGATTGAAAAAATAATTGTATTCAATATTTTATTATTTTTACTGAAAGAAAGATAGAGAGAGAGAAAGCTCCACCAAAACTCCTTCCCTAACACATCCCGGAATGGATCCACCTCTGCCAAATGACTAAAATGTAAAAATTGCAATAAACAGGTCCAGGTCATAAGTGAATCATATGTACTCTGTCGACCTCATGAGATTTATACCCTTCAGAATTCAATCACATGAATGAAATACCATGCCATGCAAGCCTCAACATCACAAGTCGAAACCCCCTGGCATATTCCTTGTAATTTCCGCATTTCATATAGTCTCTTCGTTTTCACAGAAATATGTCCCAAAACTGTGGGTTAGTAGCATAGACTTACAGTACCAGTCAAAAGTTTGGACACACCTACTCATTCAAGGGTTCTTCTTTATTTATACTATTTTATACGTTGTAGAATAATAGTGAAGACATGAAAACTATGAAATAACACATATGGAATCATGTATTAACCAAAAAAGTGTTAAATAAATCCAAATATACTTTTTATTTTTGAATTTTAAACGTTGCCACACTTTGCCTTAATGACAGCTTTGCACCCTCTTGGCATTCTCTCAACCAGCTTCACCTGGAATACTTTTCCAAAAGTCTTGAAGGAGTTCCCACATATGCTTAGCACTTGTTGAGTGCTTTTCCTTTTTCCACTTGTTGGCTGCACTCTGCGGTGCAACTCATCCCAAACCATCTCAATTGGGTTGAGGTCGGGTGATTGTAGAGGCCAGGTCATCTGATACAGCACTCCATCACTCTCCTTCTTGGTCAAATAGCCCTTACACAGCCTTGAGGTGTGTTTTCGGTCATTGTCCTGTTGAAAAACAAATGATAGTCCCACTAAGCGCAAACCAGATGGGATGGCATATCGCTGCAGAATGCTGTGGTAGCCATGCTGGTTAAGTGTGCCTTGAATTCTAAATAAATCACAGACAGTGTCACCAGCAAAGCACCCCCACACCATCACACCTCCTCATCCATGCTTTACAGTGGGAACCATACAAATCGGAGATCATCCGTTCACCTACTCTGCGACTCACAAAGACACAACGGTTGGAACCAAAATCTCAAATTTGGACTCATCAGACCAAAATACATATTTCCACCGGTCTGATATCCATTGCTCGTGTTTCTTGGCCCAAGCAAGTCTCTTCTTATTATTGGTGTCCTTTAGAAGTGCTTTCTTTGCAGCAATTCGATGTGTCTGTTACTTGAACTCTGTGAAGCATTTATTTGGGCTGCAATTTCTGAGGCTGGTAACTCTAATGAACTTATCCTCTGCAGCAGAGGTAACTCTGGGTCTTCCTTTCCTGTGGCGGTCCTCATGAAAGCCAGTTTCATCATAGTGCTTGATGGTTTTTGCGACTGCACTTGAAGAAACTTTCAAAGTTCTTGAAATTTTCCGGATTGACTGACCTTTATGTCTTAAAGTAATGATGGACTGTCATTTCTCTTTGCTTATTTGAGCTGTTCTTGACATAATATGGACTTGGACTTTTATCAAATAGGGTTATCTTCTGTATACCACCCCTACCTTGTCACAACCCAACTGATTGGCTCAAATGCATTATTAAGAAGGAAAGAAATTCCACAAATACATTTTTAACAAGGCACACCTGTTAATTGAAATGCATTCCAGGTGACTCCCTCATGAAGCTGGTTGAGAGAATTCCAAAAGTGTGCAAAGCTGTCATCAAGGCAAAGGGTGGCTACTTTGAATGAATCTCAAATATAAAATATATTTTAAATTGTTTAACACATTTTTGGTTACTACATGATTCCATATGTATTATTTCATAGTTATGATGTCTTCACTATTATTCTACAATGTAGAAAATAGTAAAAATAAAGAAAAACCCTTGAATGAGTAGGTGCTTTTGACTGGTACTGTATACACTGAGCGTACAAAACATTAGGAACACCTGCTCTTTCCATGACATAGACTGACCAGTTGAATCGAGGTGAAAGCTATGATCCCTTATTGATGTCACTTGTTAACTCCACTTCAATCAGTGTAGTTGAAGGAGAGGAGACAGGTTAAATAAGGATATTAAAGTCTTGAGACAATTGAGACATAGATTGTTTTTGTGTGTCATTTAGAGGGTGAACGGGCAAGTCAAAATATTTAAGTGTCTTTGAACAGAGTATATTAGTAGGTGCCAGGCACACTGGTTTGTGTCAATAACTGCAACGCTGCTGGGTTTATCCACTCTCATCAGTTTCCTGTGTGTATGAAGAATGGTCCACCACCCAAAGGACATCAAGCCAACTTGACACAACTGTGGGAGGCATTGGAGTCAACATGGGCCAGCATTCATGTGGAACACTTTCGACACCTTGTAGAATCCATGTGCCGACAAATTGAGGCTGTTCTGATGGAAAAGGGGGTGCCACTCAATGTTAGGAAGGTGTTCCTAATGTTTTGTCCACTCAGTGTAGTTAGGTTAGTATAGATAGGCCTACCTGCTCCTCAGGGACATGCTATAAGGTTCACCCTTGCATGGTTGTGTGTCTGTGGAGGTTGTAACATTTAGGCTAATGTCACAATGACTACACGGTAAGATACTAGAGGATCCCAAAAGTAAGCTGCCTGTTGCTGCTCTCTGACACAACTTTAAATCCCAGTCTGTGGTGCATTGTGGTTTTCAGGATCTTGTACCCAATTTGTTACAAGGTGTGACTCAACCAGTCAGTCTTTTCTTGAGGCACGGCAGAACAAAAACGGACTAAGACTATGCATTGTTTCAGTTTATAGTCCACTTCTCTAAGGCTTGACCCATACAACCACATAACAGAGAAGGAACTTCACAATGCATCACATATTTATCTTGTAAATGGTAAAAGACGATTCATATAAATAAATAACTAAAAAAGATATAGGCAAGTGAATGCTATAGGACACTGTACAGGACAGGTGTTCAGTGGGACCTAGTTTCAACATCACCCAGAGGCCAAATGACTAACCATAGTGCATTGTGGGAGAAGATTCATAGCAGTCCTACGAAGGCATATAGTATTCAACGCTATTAAAATGATTCATTATTAAAGTGATTCATCAAAGAAGTCATCAGAACATGTAACCCCTGACGTTACCTTCATACACACACAATCAGTTACGTACCGTATAGCTTGGATTGAACCACAAAGTACATGAACATTTTTTTGTGAAAATAATTTCCCTCTCCGAGGACTAACTATTATATTCTACTGTTTGTTAAAAAAAAACAAGGACTACAAGTACGATGAGGACCTGGCACAAAGCTGCATGCATTTATTAAGATACACGCAACATGTAGGTACAATATGCATTATCTCTCAGGCTTTTCCCAAACATTGTTTACAACCACATGTCTTCAGAAGCAGCCAGGGGAACATCGTCTCTGTCTTGTCTATACCAAGAGACAGAGCCATATGTGATTCAAAGGCTACAACCCACTGTTTGTTTGGGAAGGAATATCTTTAGACACTGGCATATGCACTAAATCAACACCATTAAGCATTATTTGACTATTGCCATGGAATTCATAAGATTACCCAAAGCAATGTCTTTTTCCTGGCTGGAAATGCAGTGTTTGAAGATCACCTTTGCCAGCCAAAGTAATACCGCTGAGTGCTGTTGGCACCTTGGCACCATACTTCACGCAACCTTAGTAGCCCCCAGATTTGGAGAGGGCCTATAACTGTCACCTGCTTAGCACCTCAGTACTACGACTGCCAGAGAGATGATGGGAGACGGTTGAAAACATTGTGTCATGTCTCAGAATTCAAGTACTATATGTATTTTTCTGTTGGGTAACCTAACCGTTACACCCACTCCCATGTTTAAAACTAGTATTCAACTACATATCTATACTATTTGTATCCTTCTATGCACATAGAATATACATCCCAAATGGCACCCTATTCCCGATATAGTGCACTACGCCTGACCACAACCCTGGTCAAAAGTAGTGAACTGTAGGGAATAGTCTGCCATTTGGGATACAGACATAGAGACTCTTTATCCTCTGTCTATAATGTAATAGCAGCGAGGAGTGGGTTGAAATCCACAATCCATGCCTGCCTAGACTCGAACATGCCATTCTGATTTTTCTTTGCCTTCAGGTTAAGAGTTTGTGATTTTTAATACCGTCACTAAATGCACGCTAGGCCTGGGCTATAAGTTAAAACATAGTAAATCTTCATATTACGGGTGCTGAAGTGACAGCTCAGTTTAGCCCAACCAGGCAAACAGGTCAAAAGAACTCTGCCAGCCATCCAACTGTCACGTATACTCCCTCTCTGGCCTCCAGGTCACCAGACTACTGATGATTACGCACACCTGTCACCATCGTCACGCGCACCAGCTCTTATTGACACTCACCTGGACTCCATCCCCTCTTTGATTACCTGCCCTATTTATGTCTCCCTTCCCCAGGCGTTATTGTTTGTGTGTCTGTTTCATGTCGCAGCGCTGTTCGTGTTTCTTGTTTTGTTCATGTTCGTTTATTTACTAAATGTATTCACTCCCTGAACTTGCTTCCCGACTCTCAGCGTACATCGTTACACCAACCTACCAACCAGTTTTTTGTTTGTTAGAGTCAATAAAGAGGAATAACATATAGGTCTAGATAGGATTGCAAAGAATGTAGAATAAAAGGAAATAAATCAATTGAGGCTACTGTATATATTTTTGTAGTCCAGAGAACTCCATAAGTGTTGAATGATCAAAAAGGACGCTTGTCTGTCACTAAAGAATTTGACAACTCATTTCACTCACGATGTTTCATTCAGACTTGTTCAGACAACGACACTGTCTTGTTGAAAGTACAAAATCTTACAAAATTCTTGGAAAGACTTGGCTTAACAACAAATTAGTTTTCTGGGAATCGACCAACTTGAGAGATAAGTGGGTTGCAGAAACAGGGTCGGAGTCAGACAGCTTTAGTGGTTTTAACATCATGGAAATGGCGTATTGACATACATGTCTTGCTCTCAGCCATTTTTCTTACAGTTAGGGAAAGACAAATGCATTTTTGTCAGTAATCCATGCACAGCCAATAACAACAGCCAAAACTTTAGAAGAAAAAACGTGGGTGTGTACATGGTTGTATTAAAATCGTTTCACTGTAGAATCTCAAATCACTCCAACTTTAAATATACATTTTTGTCTAATCACTGTAAGATCCGGATGCTTGAGGAGGGAAAACAGTGCAAATATTTCTTGTTTTTCTCAGCTACACTGGATATAAATAGAGGACATAGTGCATTCCTGGTTCAGGTGGGAGTCTGACACCATGTGGATGTAATACACTTAAACAACAGGCCTCACTGACTCTGCAAGATTCAAGCATGGAAACAAACTCATCCGTGCAAATATACACCCTCACCTGTGTCTTTTATTCAGAAGCTTTCTCTTTAGTTCATTTGTGTGATTACATGATAGATAGCCTTATGATGAGCAAGGAAGTTATGTACCATTCACTAACCAACCCCCCCCCCCCCCTAACCCCCCCCAAAAATTGCCATTTGGATACACAGTGTGGAATTTGATGCTACTTTATGATTCCCACGCAATTCTAAATAAAACACCCCATTACAGTAGCCTAGGCTTTGCACATGGACTATGAGTAGACTATGTAATATATTTTTTTTAATCCAGATTTTAAAAAATTAAGTTATTTTCCTCTCTCAACTTTGCAACCTGATAGGCCTCGACAACTCACTGCCTTAATAACTAGGCCTAAATGAACAAAGCCAGTCCATGTTAACATTCAGAATTATCTAGGTATGTTTTAATTGTATTTTTCACCTTTTTTTAACTTCAAGGTCAAATTCAACTGCAGAATAGGCCATGCAGTGCAAAATGCAAAAATGTATTTACTTCGTTGCTATAGAAAATGTAAATATCCCAAATGGACTAGAATAGCCTATGAGTCTTATTTAGACAAATATAAATAATTACGCAAATCCCTCCATATTTTATCAAATCATGTACAGTATTTCATCCACCCATCTACTTTTCTTTTCCCTGGGCATCGCCTCCCCTATCCAAACGCAGAGTCTGTCACCGGCTGAAGTTATAGCACCGTTCCAGCTGTTTTGTTCCAACATGTTGGTATGGTAGAAGCAATGAGTCAGAAAAGACTCATACATAAATGGGCCAGGCACATACAGCGCATGGACACCGTGGACCGTATCCATAACGCACCTGGAGATACTGCAGAAGCACATAGGATCTCTGGTGCCATCCAATCATTTTCTGTGAAAATAGAGGAGAGAGGAGGAAGATCATCTTTGGAAAACGGAGGTAGGCATTATGCTTTTTCTATTTTAATAAACAATCCAAATAATTTTACAACCCAAATAGAGGCAGTACTAATCTATCCCCTGTTTATGTCTCACCTGTGTAGACATAATTACACATTCACTACACATTTTGGGGAGGAATGCTGATTTATTGTTTTGGAACATATTCACATGTTCATCCCTCCATATTCAAGAGCCGATTGGAATAATTGTGTTGCTGTCTGCATAGTTAAGCTCTTTGAGATATTATGCCTAATTGTTGCCGAATTATGCCTTCTGGTAATTATGCCTACCCTTAATTATAAGTTCCTCATTTAATTGCAATCCCAAATCCAATGTGCCAATTAGGAGTATTATATCGCACCATATCAAGACTGTGATGGATTCAGTGCTTAGTATGCCAGTGTTTTTTCATATACATCAAAGAAGTAAACAGATACATCTGCAGCTGTAAGAGGTCTCCTCTCACCACTATGTGGCTGTGGAAGGGAGAGTGTTGCAAATAGCCTGTAACTGAAGGGGTAATACACAGGTGTGAGATACATGTACACACAGCCTATGGCAACTGATATTTCCTTCTCTCAACCTCAACATCTTCCTCTGCTTTTCTTGAGGGCAAAAAACAAGTAATTGAACTATGTTTGACAGTCAATTACCACCACATACTGATGATTTCATATGTATCTATTTGTATAGATAATCCTATTTGCCTCAAGTATTTGTGTATTAAGTGTCTGAATTGGCACCCTAGAGTAAATAGTCACTACATAGTGCACTACTTTTGACCAGGGTCCATATGGCTCTGGATTGCCTATAGGAATAGGGTGCCATTTGGATGCAGACATAGACTGCCCTCCTGACCTGGTGATGCTAATTAGAGGTCATAGGTCATCTGCTATGTAACATGACACCGTTGCTATAAAGCATTAATTACTTTACAAGTGGTCATATTTCATATTCAATAGTTTATATGAATTTCTGAATGACAGTGATTCAAGTAGAAGCCTATTCAGTATTTATAAAACATCATAATTTCAGATAGAATTCAGTATTCAAGTATGTGTTCAAATGATTCAAGTAATCAATTTTAAAAAGCTACATGGAAATTGTAAGTTCAGGCTTATTTGGATGATGAGAACAATTGAGGCGGCCAATAAGGAATCCACACAGGTCTGGCCTTGTTCATATTAGCGTCCACAATAAATAACATTGACGTGTTAGAGAGAGGATTGCATTTTTGTTCTTAAATAAGAAGATGAGCTTACGTTAGAATAATATACACAGTATTTTCCCAATTTTTATATCCATTAGCATCCATTTGTGGCCAGTGTATTTGTACATTTTTACAGTTTATCCTTCCTTTTATCCTTCCTAGTGTAGGCTAAATCATGGCCATTTTGCTGTAGAACCTGTCCACACTACATCCATCAGTCAATGCTATTGAAACAACCCGTCCAAGAGATGCTGCTGTGTCAGATTATATGTTAAGTCATGTTATGCTATGTTATGCTATGTTATGTTATGTCATGTTATGTCATGTTATGTTATTAGACAGGAGCCTTTGGCCATGACTGAAATCTTGTATCAGTGGTAAAGTGAACTTAACTTCTAAATGATTTCAACACCCAAATCTGATTTCAGTCTGAGTCCCTTTCAGTTTCACAGGAAAATCTATAGGCACCGCCAGTAAATCACTGCTCCCTATAAAAAGAGCTCTCATTTATCAGGTGAATACAATATACAGTACACACCTTGGCTTGCCCAAGGCTAGGGTCTCCGCTTAAATCAACAACACATTCTCAATCAGGGAACTTTGGAATGTTTATAGCAGAGAGAGAGAGAGAGAGAGTGTGAGCGAGAGAAACAGAGAGAGAGAGAGAGAGAGAAATAAAAAGAGAGAGAGTACTAGTAGTACATAATGCCAAAAATTGAGAAATAATTTGTAAAAATTCCATAAAAAATACAAATTCTGACAAATCTATATAGTTTGAAGTCCTGTTAGTTAGTTAGATATTTCCATACAGTAACTTCCTTTGATTTTTCTGCATGCACCAGTGTGATGAATGTGATGTAAAAAGACATACATGTTCTGTTATGAAACAGTTAACATGGGATGGACAATCTAACGACAACCAAGATTGTAAATGCTGGTGCCAGTGGCAAGGGTAAGAAGTCACTGAATATTCTAGAGAAAATACATGTTTTATTTTGCTTTGCTGTTTTGGCTTTATAGAAGCTTGTTTTGATTTTGGTACAGACTGAGGGTTTGGAATGACACACACAAATACAAATGTGTCTCTTTGTAGTGGTTCTCAATGACCAAATATGGTCTATAGATGTCACCTATCGGCCACAACACATTATTTGCAGTGTACCATGATATTGAACCTGGTACTCTTCAAATAGATTATTACAAGTGTGTTGACCAGGAATACATTTGAACATGAAACCTATTTATGAATTGTCAATGTATCTTTTTTTTCCATAGTCGTCAAAGAAACAGTAACCACAACAACCCGGTTGACATCACTGCCGCCAAGTGAGTTGTGTCCTTTCTGAAGGTTTTCGTAATTTATCCACACTACATGTACCTGTGAATAAATATCCCATAAATATGAATTTATCCTCTGTCCATCCGAACATTGAGTTTTTATAATTCATAAAAAAATATATTTTCATACTATCATTATTGGTAGTGAAGTTTATTCATGATCATTTTCAGCAGTCTGGGGCCTTGTTCAGAAATGCATCCTTCCTACCTTCCTTGATGCAATCACAGATCTGAATGGTTAGAATGGTGAAATAAATGGGTGGTAACCGTGCTTGCACCTATTCAACCACTCATAGTTCTGTGCTTACCTCAAGGAGAAAAAAAGGAGGATGCATTTCTAAAGTATTCAAACAGGACCAATGGTGTAAAGTACTTGAAAGTACTACTTAAGTAGTTTTTGGGGGGTATTTGTACTTTACTTTACTGTTTATATTTTTGACTACTTTTACTTTTACTTCACTACATTCCTAAAGAGAATCATATACTTTTTACTCCATACATTTTACCATTTTTAATGCTCAGCAGGACAGGACATTTTTTAAATTCACACCCTTATCAAGATAACATCCCTGGTCATCCCTACTGCCTTTGATCTGGCAGAATCACTAAACACACCCACTTCATTTGCAAATGATGTCTGAGTGTTGGAGTGTGTCCCTGGCTATCCATACATTTAAAAAACAAGAAAATGGTGATGTCTGGCTTGCTTAATAAAAGGAATTTTAAACTATTTATACTTTCACTTTTGATACTTAAGTATATTTAAAACCAAATACTTTTAGACTTTTACTCAAGTAGTATTTTACTGGGTGACGTTCACTTTTACTTGAGTAATTTTCTATTAAGGTATCTTTACTTTTACTCAAGTAAGACTTTTGGGTACTTTTTCCATCACTGAACAGGACCCAAGTCCTCAGCATTGGTCTTTGACAGTACCTCATTTCTCCACAAGAGGGAATCACTAACTCTATCGTCTCCAACCAGAAGAGCGTGTCCTCTAGCAGTTCTAGTGGAGTTTCAGTTGTGGAGAGGAAGGTCATCTCTCAGAGCAGTGGTAGCAGCAGCAGTAGCTATGCCATAACATGTTAAAGACATGCTCAGACAGAGCGCCAGTGGAAAAAGTCTACATTTAAAAAAAATCTAGATCCAAAAAAACATCTGTGTCATTTTTCTTTTTTTGGCACAGTGTGCCAGTTTTTAACACCTGCTCGTTTGGACTGCAGTCAGAATCCTGTAAAAGACAATTTTTCTTGTACTGTCAATCACAGCCTAAACTATTCCAATGAAAGAGTTTAGATGCTCCTATAGAACTCCTATGGTAACTGATATATAATCCATTACTTATAGGATTCAATAGATATATAGACACCTAAGCTAAATTCAGAGGCGTCATGCCCATAGGGGGCACAGGGGCAAGTGCCCCCTGAAATTTGTCCTATATAAAAAAAAGATATATACTTTTTTGGTGATTGTTTGTTTATTTTCTTTAATACCACTAGCCACTTAGCAATTTTATGAAGTTGGCTTCAGCTAGCTCAGATAGGTTCCCAATCTCCCAACCTCATAACTAGCTACCATGAAGCAATTTCAGGCTATCAATCAAGTTAGAGTAGCTAGCTTGTATAACTATCTTAGCTGGCATGCCTGCTGGCAAAGTTTGTAGACTTTAGAAAAGCAAACAATAACTAAATGTACTGAATAAGACTCACATTCCTTTCAATCTTTTACCCATATTTTACCAGAGAAAAAAACACACCAGTCAGGAGGTATGCTTAGATATGCAGAAAAATATACATATTTTTGACGTAGAATTAAGCATCATGATTATGGCTCTAGATTTCAGGAAAAAACAGTTTCAAGCGTTTGAACAATTTCCCCGTCCATACCCCCCCCCCAGCCATCCTCAGGTACTTTGTGCCCCTTCAGATTTTGGGGGTGCATGACCTCCCTGGCTACATTGTTATATGTCAGGCTACTGGATAAGAAAAAGTCACTCTCTCTCCGCTCTGTATAAGTCCTAATCATTATTTTTCTCTTTTCCTCCTCTAGCCTCAGGTGGTCTCTCTTCGAGGAGTGGGCTGCTCTCTATTGGAGGAGGAGAGTCTACCAGTAGAGCCATCACAGGAGGCAGTAGCTCAGTGCCAGTATCCTCCTCTGCTGCAGCCGGGTCTGGGGGTGGAGCTAAGTCTGGGTACGGAGGGGGATCCGTCAGCAAATCAACCACCATTAGCACTATAGAGTCCCCCTCTTTATCCTCCGGTGCTTCTGGCGTAGCTTTTCGGTCTTCAGGGGCCTCGGGGGCATCGTTTGGGGCTAGCAAAACCAGCGGTCTCATGTCAAGCTCCGGTTCCAGTTTTTTCACTGGTTCTCTTACTGGTGGTTCCAGTTCTGTTTTTGTCTCTAGTTCGAAAGGAGCAGGAGCAGGAGGAGGCAGTTTTGTCACTGGTTCCAGTTCTGGTTCTAGTTCTGGTTTTGCCTCTAGTTCTGGTACCGGAATTGGAGGAGGGGATTCTTCTAGTGCCAAAATGTCGGCCGGCGGCTTTGGTTCTGTGGCTGTTTCCACGGTTACCAGGTCCAACTACAGCTCCTCGGCAGGCGCGGGTTCAGGGGGCGTGAAGAGGGGCGGGGCACAGGGGTCTGCATCCTCTTCTGTCAGCTTCTCCCCCACCCCCATGGAGAGAAAGAGCATGACCACCACCATGACCGCACGCTCCATGGGCTACGAAGGTCAGTGACAAGGTCAAAGGTTAACCCTATTCATATGCTGGGTTCATAACCAAGTGGGATGGTGGTGATTAGCAGTTGTGAAGTCCTAAATACCAGTTGGATGCATTCAAGTGCCCTGAACTCATTGAGAAACACAAATTGGCTAATGGCCAACAAGCTGCGTCAACCATAAACTAAACGTACAGCTATCATGCTTGTAAACTAATTATAGGGTTCAAACACCATATTAATAGATTGCTTTTTTTAAATAATGTTTTGTTGTTGCATTTAATGGCTGAAAATGCTGTTATCAAGGTCATTTCCTTAGTAGATGTCAGAGGTCAGCATGTGGGAGAAGTCGAAGCTCAGGAATAATAGACAAGGTTCCCACTGGTAATTTCCAGTTGGAGAGGCATTCAAGTGGACTTTTCCCAGTCCCATGTGGTAAATACCACCTTCCCACTTGGTTATGAATGTAGCCTTATATCCAGGGCTAGGATTTTTTTCCTGACCACATGACCTCTGGGGCCGAAGATCAGATATCGGGCGCTTTCCTCTGCCCAGGTGTTGCTGATGCCTGCCAGATCTTACAACGCCTGGATAGGTATTTTACGTATTAGCTAACCACATCATATGTTATAGCAATCTGTCGGTCAATGACACAGTCGATGACGTGGCACGTAACCATTGGTTGACGCATGCAACGTCTGAGCGAGGGAGCGCAGCCATTTCTTGGTCATGTCATGTGGTCAGGAAACTACTGGCCCTACCTAAGGTCCTCTGATGCTCTTTAGTACAGGTGCAGATATCAATAATAATGTCATTAGGAATATCATTAGGAAGTTGAAGTATGACTTCAGTTATGACACGAAGAAGGAAAAGTAATCAATAGTGGTGTTTTTCTTCCGTGTATCCAGGAAGATCCAGTGGAAACTCATCTCCGGAATACACAAGGAGAGAATATGGTTACTACCAATCTTAAATGTGACTTCAAAATGTATTTAATTCCTAAGTTTAATAAAAGTGGATATTAAAAATGACATAATTGATTTTTGATAATTGATTGTTTCAGCTGCAGCAAGTGCAGCTGCCAGTACACCCACCAGAGGGCGGAGCCACAGCAGAGGTACTAGCTGTTAGCGCACAGCACCATCAATCAGACCATACACTACTGCAGAATGCACTTTTTTTTTTTTGCAATTATAAGTGGCTGTATTTGAATAAAATAGAACACATCTGATTACACTACTCTATTCTAATCTATTCTATACTTTTCTATTATATTCTATTCTATTCTGTGTGTCCTGTTCCAGAGAGTGAGATCAGATGCAGACTGCAGAGTGCCTCTCCCACAGCCAAAAGATGTGAGTTGCCTAATACCACGCGGGCTCTTATCACTAACCTATGACTCACCCAAACTGCCCTGGAAAATACACGTGGACCGAGATGATATTAGTTTGACTTTAACAAATAGGGAGACAATAAGACTCAGTCAGAAAACGTGGAAAGGAAATGGAACGTGAAAGCTTGAAGATAAGCTAAAAGAAGATAAATACAGTTTGATAAAAATCGGTCTTTATAATGAAAAAACGGTTGAAAAGCCTGCACACTGTACGTTTCCTAAGTGACATTAGATGACACCAGAGTCTGTTCCCCCGTGGCGTGTAGGGACGGAGCTGGATGATGTGAAGCGGCTGCTGAAGGGGAGTCGCTCCAGCAGCATCAGCCCCCCTCGCTCCCCCACCAGCACCCTCCCTATCCCCAGGAAGGCCAGCGTAGAGACCAGAACCATGCCAAACAGCTCCCAGTCAGGTACACACTCTCACCAGTATAATCATGATAAAACTAGGGAAATGAATAAATGCTGTAATAAATAAATGTTTAAATGCACTCTGAAGTAAATGAATAGGTACATAAGTAGTAATTACACAAGTAAATAAGTACATAAATAATCACTGATGCATTAGATGGCCAGAATATGTTCTTAACGGACTCACCTGGTTAAGTAAAGGTTAAATAAAGGTTAAATAAACATACATAAAACCAGTTAACCCTTTCCCTCTCTCCCAGGCCAGTACGACAGCGCCACCCTGGACTCAGGAATGCCTTCCTACGTGTGGTCAGGCCCCACGGCTGGAGGCTATGGTTACCACAGCAACACCATCAACCTGTCCCCCACCTCCACCCTCCGACATTCACCTACCACACTCACAGGTCAGCAATAGACATCACCAAATATACAGTCACAATTACTCTAATATGAATGGCATGATACGGAGTGATAATAGTGCCAACAGAAATGTAATCTGAATTTAATCCTTCACACCATCAACAAAGCTATTTATATAACTGAACAGATTTAATCCAAGAGATAAAAAGTACATGATTAAAATGAACTAGATTTGTGTGCGACATAAAAATCACAAGAAAGTATAAAAAAGAAAATGTCTCCTAATTTTCTCTTTGTCAATGAGTACTGTATATGTTACTGTGGGTGTGACCCAATCGATGTGGGTGTGTTTATCAATGTTTCTACAGCCACAGGGCTTCAGAACAACCTGGCCCTCAGCTCTACATCCATGAACTCTGGACTCTCTGCCTCTAGCACTGGTAAACATCTCCCTCAACATCTATCGTCTCTCTATCGGTGCGTGCCAAAAATCTTTCCTTTCTCCCAAAGTGTTCACTTGTTCCCTTCCCTTCACGGATTTGAAAGTAAGACTGGTATGCAGAGACGGGCAGTATTTGTATTACATGTATTTGAAATATGTATTTAAATTCTTTCTGAGTATTTAGTCATTTGTATTACACTGGGCTGAACTTCACTCCAATGTATTTTGTAATAAGTTACTTTCGAGAGCGGTAATTTGTATTTTTAAAATACAAAATACTTTTCTATACCATTTTTCAGTGGTGTAAAGTACTTAAGTAAAAATACTTTAAAGTACTACTTAAGTAGTTTTTTCTGGTATCTGTACTTTATTTAACTTTTAATATTTTTGATAACTTTTACTTTTACTTCAGTACATTCCTAAAGAAAGTAAAGCACTTTTAACTCCATACATTTTCCCTGACACCCAAAGTACTCGTTACATTTTGACAGGAAAATGGTCCAATTCACACACTTATTAAGAGATCATCCTGGGTCATCCCTACTGCCTCTGATCTGGCGGACTCACTAAACACAAATGCTTCGTTTGTAAATGATGTCTGAGTGTTGGAGTGTGCCCCTGGCTATCCGTCAATAAAAATATATATAAAATTGTGCCATCTGGTTTGCTTAATATAAGGAATTTGAAATGATTTATACTTTTACTTTTGATACTTAAGTACATTTAAAACCAAAAACTTTTAGACTTTTACTCAAGTAGTATTTTACTGTGTGACTTTCACTTTTATTTGAGTCATTTTCCATGAAGGTATCTTTACTTTTACTCAAGTTTGACAATTGAGTACTTTTCCAATGACAGCCATTTTTTTATATCGGTTCACAATTTTGTGGCTTCCTTTTCACTCTGCCCTGGTATCAGAAGTCTGACGGCACTATGGTGTCATAAGAGTGTCTGCTAAATTAACTAAATATAAATGTATATGTAAAAATGAACAATTGCAAAGCATTCTGTGTCAAGTGAAACGTTTCTGTAACTGTTACTGAGAATATTGTTGCTGTTTGGGCCGTTTACTTGCAAACGTATTTCTGTATTTTAAAATACAAAAGACATGTATTTTAATTAAATATATTTCAAAATGTTGATACATTGATCTTTATAGTATTTTGTCATTTTTGACAATCCCTACTGGTCTATAGAAACTCCCTCTAGCCCATGTCGACACCAATCCAATGCTTTAAGTAGTAGTAGTGTATCGAATGTTTTCTCTCCTTTGTCCAACTCTAGTTCACGGTATGCAGAATAACCTGGCCACCGCCACTGGCGGTATCCTAACAGCTAATGGAGTCAACGCACAAACAGGTATGGATGGAGTGTTGAGTGTTCAGAAATCCACTGGGATCAAGAGAATAATGCCCATGTTCATTGTGGGAGTTATATTTCACACGTGTTTAAATCATGTTAAATTCACCCTGCATGTCTTTCTATTTTTGGCAGTCTATGGTGTGCAGAAAAATGTCACAAGCACAGGGGTGTCCACAACTACAGGTGAGTCCAAAATACTTTGTTTTGCATCGATAACAATTAGGCAACCATGACATAAAACATTTGACTTGATGTATAGATGTACAAGCAGCAGCAGCACCAAGACAAGTATAGCGCTTTCCTGCAGTCAAATGACCAAATCGCCCTCTAGTTGCCTCATGGGTGAAATGTTATTCATATTTTTCCTCTTGTTTGATGTATATGAAGTGTAATATTGGGATGCAAACTCAAAATGTAATACATTTCAACTGTATATCTGACATGGTACAGGTGTCTTCTCTTTATTAAGCCCATAACCATGTGTGTGAGGTGTATACTTTTGTCTCAAAGTAGATGAGTTTAAGACTACCAAGAAACACTCTGTGTGACCCTGATTTAGCCCACTGCAGTAAAAGGATATCCTCTCCTACTCTATCTTATCATGTATTCATGACACTTACCAGTTTATACTGAATGTTTTTGCTGGCTATTTCTCAGTGGTGCCCAGCAGTCCTACCAGTGAAGAGGCCAAAGAATACAAATTCATGCTGCTGGAGAAAGAGAACGCTCCCGTCAAAAAGGAGACGGAGAGACTCATCATGGCCAAAGATACTGGCAAACAGTTCTCCTCTGCTGACACTGCTATTGGTAGGCAACACTCAAATCAAATCAAATGTTATTGATCACATGCTACGTCAACAGCAGATGTAGACTAACAGTGACATGCTTACGGGGCCCTTCCCAACAATGCAGAGAGAAAGAAAATAGAAAAATAATAGAAAAAGTAATAATACTGTTATGGCTCTCGTTGAAAGGAGTGGACCAAAGCGCAGCGTGGAAAGTGTTCATGATTTTTATTTTCAAAAAACACTCAAACAAAATAACCAAAGTGAAAACTAAAGCGCACAGTTCTGTCAGGTACAGACACAAAACAGAAAACAAGACTCCACAAAACCCAAAAGGAAAATGACAACTTATATATGATCCCCAATCAGGGACAACGAATGACAGCTGCCCCTGATTGGGGATCAACCACCCCAACATGGAAATAAGGAAACTAGAATGCCCACCCTAGTCACACTCTGACCTAACCAAAATAGAGAACAAAAACCTCTCTACGGCCAGGGCGTGACAAATACGTAATAATAAATACACAATGATTATATATACCGGGTACCAGGACTAAGTCGATGTGCAGGGGTACGAGGTATTTGACGGAGATATGTACATATAACTAAGAATAAAGTGACTAGTCAACAGGATAGATGATAAACAGTCGCAGCAGCGTATGTGATGAGTCAACAACAAAAAAAGGCTGAATGCAGATAGCCGGGTAGCTATTTGGTTAACTATTTAACCAACAATTTAGCAGTTTAATGTTTTTTGGGGTTGAAGCTGTTCAGGGTCCTGCTGGTTGCAGACTTGGTGCATCAGTTGCCATGCGGTAACAGAGAGAACAGTTTATGACTTGGGTGGCTGGAGTTTTTGACAATTGGTATAGAGGTCCTGGTTGGCAGGGAGCTCGGGAGTACTGGGCCGCTCTACACTCTGTAGCGCCTTGTTGTTGGATGCCAAGTAGTTGCCATACCAAGCGGTGATGCAGCCTGTCAAGATGCTCTTAATGGTGCACCTGTGAAACGTTTTTAGGATCTGAGGGCCCGTGCCAAATATTTTCAGCCTTCTGAGGGGGAAGAAGCGTTGCATTGCCCTCTTCGCGACTGTGTTGGTGTGTACGGACCATGATAGATCCTTAGTGATGTGGACGCCGAGGAACTTGAAGCTCTCGACCCGCTAAACTACAGCCCCATCGATGTGTATGGTGGCGTGCTCGGCCCTCCGTTTCCTGTAGTCCATGATCAGCTCCTTTGTCTTGCTGACGTTGAGGGAGAGGATGTTTTAAGAGCAATATGTTTGCAAAATTCCGGTAACTTTCCCAAAATTCCCAGGTTTTCCTGAAATCTTGGTTGGAGGATTCCAGATTCCCTGCTTATTCTGGGAATCTTCAAAGCATGATTTCTAGAAACATGGGAATTGGGGGAAAGTTACCGGAATATTGCAATACAGTACGTGAGAATAGCAGAAATGTACACATAGAGGAGGGTTTTCACTAAATACATAATATTAACTAAATATTCAATTGTCTGCTCAATTAGAAGAACCTTCTGAGGAAAAATGGTACCAGTCCTATCAGATCTTAAATGTTTCCATGCCCAATAACATACTACAGTCCCCCTGTCTTAGTGTTAGCCATTGCCTGTGAGTTATGGGGAAGTTTCTCTTTTCACATTTAACAGCCTATTCTGAGGACTCACTGAAGAAGGAGAAGAAGAAGGCGTCCAGCTTTGTGGAGACAGCTACAGCCGGAACCACAGAAACTAACGGTAGATAACGGAAGTGAATAGACATTTTCACCACACCTTGACTTGTGTTACTAACACACTGTTCTTCCACTGCTGTTTTTTAAAGCTGGATCCTTGATGGAAGTGTCAACGAAAGACAAAGCAACCTATGCAGGTTCTAAACATACTTTGAAATTGAAATGGCTGCATCCCAATGTAACAATCTTCAGCCCTGAATACCTATTCTTATGCTTTCTTCATGATACTCTACTGATGCTGGTTCTTGACCACCGTGTCCTCTATCTCGCTCTTCGATCAGTGATACGTAAGGACGAGTCTGGAGGAGGTCTGGGCTTCTGGTCCTGCTGCTCCTGGTGGAAGTGGCTGCTGGGCCTCCTGCTGGGTCTTCTGCTCCTCCTGGGGCTCCTCCTGGGATTCATCGCCCTGGGTAAGAGAGGAGGAGCGGAGCTGTAGGGCACTGGGGTGGTTTGATTTATGTGGTTGTCTCTGTCATAGAGAGCTAGAGTTACATCCGTGTCTAAGTAAATCTCTCTCCTGTATTTATCTGTTTCTCGCTTCTCTCACTCGATCTTTGTCCTTGTTTCTCTCTGTTTCCCTCTCAATTTTCTCCCCCTCCCTCTCTTTCTCTTCCAACCACTTACAGCCGAAGAAGTCAAACGTCTTAAAGCTCGTGTGGACGCCTTGGAACAAGCCTCCAGCTCTTCCTCAGCCCATTCCAGTCGCCTCTCCTCCTCCTCAGCCATCAACATCATAGACCCTCTGGAGTCTGCATACATAGACAAGACCTCCTCTCCCTCCTCTACCACACTGCTCCGCTCTGATAATGGTATCAATCTGGGAGTGGCAACAGGAGCAGGTCCAGGATCAGCTAATGGACCAGGCCATGACCCTGTAGCTCTGCAAAGGGCAGTACAGCAGATAGTCATGACTGAGCTGCAGTCAGATACTGTACGAGGTACAGAACCAGAACCAGAACTTACACTGTGCACCAGCCTTGTGTTTTGTGGGTATATGTTGAGCTTTTCAACCATTAAAACAAAGGGATATATTCAGTCAAAAATCCAAAATCATGCAAACTTGTGAATTGTATGAATATTTTTGAAAGATTTATACATGTGTGGTTTTTATTGGATTCTATATATTGACAAAAATGTTTATTTATTTGTTACAGCAACACTTGCACACTCAATGAAAGGAGCGAGAGGAGAGCCTGGGACCAAAGGTACTGTAGGGCATCCACTGCATGGACATGGAAACATACGTAGATGGATCCATCCATCCATAGATGGAAACAAACTGTATTGGCAGAGCAAGTGTTGGCTGTGTCTGTTGATTAACATTTCAGCTGTTTTATTTCAGGTGACCAAGGTGGTCCAGGAGTCAAAAGTCAGTGAGCCATAGACCTACATTTCATTTCAATGACGTCACACATGCAAATACTGTACACGTTAGAGTTATACTGTACAAATGGAATTCATTCATTCATTTCAGGTGATAATGGATTCCCTGGCCTACCAGGTAGGAATACAAACTACTAGTTTTATTCTGGAGTGACTACAGTAAATAACCATCTGCTGAATGATAGCAGACTGATGTTCGGCTTCTCTTCCTTAGGTCCTCCAGGTCAGATGGGTCACAGTGGACAGGAGGGCCCGAGGGGACCTAAAGGAAGTGCAGGTAATGCTTAAGGACACAATTTGACTTCAAATTACAAGATCTCAATCTTGCAACAAATGAGAAATGTATTGTATAGACTCTCACTCCCACAATGCATCTCTTCTCATCTGTGAATAGGTGAAGCTGGTGCAGAGGGCTCCCCAGGCCAGAGGGGCCGAGAAGGACCAACGGGATCACGTGGAGAGCCTGGTCCTCCAGGGTTTGGAGAGAAAGGGGACAAAGGTATGTTCATTAGTGTATTTGATGGCGTCACAGTATATCTTCAGAGAAAAAAATCCATAAAATGTATATATTTAAATGATGGGTTCCTGTTCAAGCTCTTAAGTAATGTTATGTGATGCCATAGGTTCTCCTGGTGAACCCGGAGGCCCCGGACCTGCTGGCACTGCTGGGCCTGTTGGGCCTAAAGGTAAGGCCAAAGGTCATCATCAATGCAGGAAATACGTCTAGATTGATGAGATACATTAAACTATCCCAAATTGTAAGTCACTCTGGATAAGAGCGTCTGCTAAATTACTAAAATGTAAATGCAATTCATCAACACTGAGACTGTAACTGTTGGCCGCCGTTGTGAAAGTATATTTATTTTTGTTTTCCAGGGTCAGTGGGTGGTCAGGGTGCTACAGGTATCCCAGGTGAGTGCTCTTTGCCCTTTTTGTGTACCATTGTATTGGAAGAAGACACAAGCATGTGATTTCTAAAGTTGTGTATTTGTCACTTTTCTTTAGGAACTCCTGGTCCACAGGGTTTCCGAGGTGAAGCAGGCGCTCCAGGACCGAAAGGTATTGCAGACCAACATGTTGAGATGATGTACAGTACTGTGTTGTATGCAGGCCTATTTCCTTGATTTAGATTCATAAAGAGAAAGCTACAAATATAGCTAGAAACCTTAGTTGATATATCCTTTTTTTTTTACTTAAACATTTATGATTCCCATTGACTGTTGAATAATATAACTTATTTATGCCTAATGAGCTTAGTTTTAACTGCCATACTCCATCAGAACTCCAAAAATAAGCTTGCTTTACTAACATTTTAGTAAAGAATGTAAATGTAAACAAAGACTGTATAGCCTCAAAACATGGTGAAAACTATACATTTGATACTATGGATGGTCAGTCCTTGCATCTGTAACCAGTGTGAAATGGCTAGCTAGTTAGCGGTGCGCACTGGTAGCGTTTCAATTGGTGATGTCACTCGGTCCGAGACCTTGAAGTAGTTGTTTCCCTTGCTCTGCAAGGACCACGGCTTTTGTGGAGTGATAGGTAGCTATGCGTCGAGGGTGACTGTTGTCAATGTGTCCAGAGGGTTCCTGGTTCAAGCCCAGGTTGAGGTGACGAGAGGGATGGAAGTAATACTGTTACACATCCTGCTCTCTATGAATTTGAGAGTGGGTACATTTCTCCAGCCCCCATCCCTTTGTTTTTTTCTAGTGAAAGAGTGGCGGGGAGGTGGCTTTGTTATTGTTTCAATGGAGGATTATAGCTTTAAGGTTGTAATATGCAGAAGTCGCTCTGCCATTTCCTGGTTGCGAAACATCTAATAGTTCGCCTAATTTCAGTTTGTGACAAACCGAGCAATTGTGTAGAGAATCATTGTGCCATCTAAACCTTTGTGAAATACCGTATCTTTTCAATAGCTGTTTGAAAAACCGAAAGTAAAAGACGCAAAAACGGAATTTAAGAATGGAAACATAGAAATTGAGCACATAGAACATATCAACCACTTCTTAGACTTACGTTCAATGAGAATGACGGATCTATAACTCACATTTCTATGTGAATTTGGTCAGGTCGCCCAGAAAGTGACATATTGCAGCATCAAACAAAGATCATATCAGTAAGGCTATTGTTTCTCTCCTCGTCCAGGAGAGAAGGGACCAGCTGGACCTCCAGGAAATAAGGGCGAGCCAGGAGAGAAAGGACCCCGCGGAACATCAGGTGTGTATCTGTCTGCCCTGAATAGTTAGAATCACATGGGATTCAGAACTTTGTGTCTCCTCTTTATTTCTTCTCTCCTCCTTCTCTAGGAAAACACATCATTGAGAGAAATATGCACTACATACGTAAACTGGTGTGAAAATGAGTTGTAAGCACATTTCATAGTGGTTATGTACCCTCTCCGTCATCATAGGTGACCCAGGTCAAAGAGGACTTCCAGGACCAGACGGAGCAAATGGATCCAAAGGACCCGCAGGTAAGTGAACAGAATAGTGAAGAAAAGATTGTGCTGCTAGAATAATCTCAGGCTGTCCGAATATTGACACCGTAATAGTGAAATTCTTCACTCTTATCAATTCTGTATGTGTGGGTGTAATTCAACAGGTGCTCCCGGGGCTGACGGTGAAAAGGGTTCTAGAGGTGAGAACAACAGCATCATTTTGTAGATAGAAACCACAACAATATATTTTGGTAGAAAAATCAAGTTGTCCATATGACAACTTTTAGATTTTTACAGGATAATTGATACCTGTATCATTCCAGGTGACAAGGGATTGGATGGGTTGCCAGGTCCCAGAGGACCAGCAGGACCTCCAGGAGATACAGGTCTCCCAGGTAAAATCAATTAATCAATTTATTAACCCGTATATCCATCCACCCATCGATGCTTAGTATTCACTATTTAAATTTCAATAACATACATTTTCCACTTGTTTCCGCTGTAGGCATTCCCGGGCTTCAAGGTCCACCAGGTATGACTCTTTGATGCAAAATCATTCCTTGATTTACATTTCAGATGCATGGTTCGTCAAATATTGTACAGTAGGCTATAACATTTTTGTAACCCTCCCCCTCTACCCCATATAGGTATACCAGGTAATCCAGGTCAGCCTGGAGGTAAAGGTAATGTACCTATTACATACTTCCTCTATATCTTTAGTCAAACAGGATTATGCTTTCATTCAATCTATCATCATGTTATCTTATAGGTGAAGCTGGAGAACCTGGTAGAATCATCAATGCAGGTAAGTCAGAGGAAACGATAAGGCGAATTAGAGACATCGCTACACTGGTGGATAGGCACTCTACATCTACAGCTGTAAATATTTCTTGAGATTACTTTATAGTACAGTGTCCACAGTAGGACAGCATCACATATCCTTAAGTAATGAATGGTCATTGGTCAATCTCCTGTTTGAATTCCAGCTGGTTCCAGTTCGGTTTCCATCCCCGGACCTCCAGGCAGCCCCGGACATGCTGGTGTTGCCGGATCCCCTGGACTCTCAGGTTGGTACTGAAGCTCTAAATTCTAAAATGTTCTAAGACAGGTATTCCCAAACTGGGGTATGCGGGGTATGCGCAATGCCGTCAGGGGTACGCCAAATAAAAATGTGATTCACTTTTTAAAAATTAAATAATGATATATATATATATATATTATTTTTTTTACAAAAAAAATGTCTTCACATTTTCAAATAGTACATTTATATTTTCCAACAGGGCTATACATTTGGGTGAGTTTTTTCTCTCGCCTGAGTAGCCTCATTTCACTGCCCAAAATAAAATTAAACCATCTAGTGTTCAGCGAAAAAACAACACAATGTCAAATACAGGTAGCCTTGTCAAATAATTAGCATCCAATCACATTAACCGTTACTCTCTCGTGGGAAACCTTCACTCTTACGACGTTTAGAAACGAAACATGACAATTTGAGAAATAAGCCACGGGAGTTTTTTGAGCGAGAATAAAGATGACTTTCGAGTAGTAAGACATGTATAAAAGCAACAGATATCATTACTAAGAAAGGGCAAGAAGCGTCTTATATGGTGAGCTACCGAGTGTCTAGGACAGGCAAGCCCTATACTATTGTGGAGGACTTAATTATTCCTGCTGCCGCAGATATGGCTGGGACAATGCTGGGGGAAAAGGCAAAAAAAAACTATACAGACAATGTCTTCATCAAACATCACTGTTTCACGACACATCAGTGACATGGCAGGAGATGTTTTGAAACAATTACTGTTTCACATACATGTCAGTGAATTATATGCGTTACAGCTGGATGAGTCAACAGACGTGGCGGGCCTGGCACAGCTCCTGGTATATGTCCGTTACGTTTATTGGAGGTCAATTAAGGAAGACATCCTCTTCTGGAAACCAGGACAACATGAGAGGATATTTTTAACCTCTACCGACCACCAAACCCGGATCCGGGATCCCCCCCAGCATAATTGCTGACTAGCATAGCCTAGCCTAAAGTTACAGGGATATCATAAAAAAAATTGTTCATGAAATCACAAGTCCAAGACACCAAATGAAAGATACAGATCTTGTGATTCAAGCCGTCATCTCTGATTTGTAAAATGTTTTACAGGGAAGACAAAATATGTAAATCTATTAGCTAACCACTGTTAGCAAAAGACAACAATTTTTTTACTCCACCATTTTCTTACTGCATCAGTAGCTATCACCAATTCGGCTAAACTAAGATATTGATAGCCACTAACAAAGAAAAAACCTCATCAGATGACAGTCTGATAACATATTTATTGTATAGGATAGGTTTTGTTAGAAAAATGTGCATATTTCAGGTATAAATCATAGTTTGCTATTGCAGCCACCATCACAAATCTCACCAAAGCGACTAGAATTACTACAGAAAGCAACTTGTATTACCAATTTACTCATCATAAAACATTTCTTAAAAATACACAGCACATAGCAATGGAAAGACACAGATCTAGTGAATTCAGACAACATTTCAGATTTTCTAAGTGTTTTACGGCGAAAACACAATAAATCGTTATATCAGCATACCACATATGCAAACGTTACCCCAGCATGAATTCAAGCCAAAGAGAGCGATAACGTAATCATCGCCAAAATATATTAATTTTTTCACTAACCTTCTCAGAATTCTTCCGATGACACTCCTGTAACATCATATTACAACATACATATATTGTTTGTTCGAAAATGTGCATATTTAGCCATAAAAAAACGTGGTTATACAATGAAAATAGTAGCAAATCAAGCCTCAAAATGTCTGACGTCATCTTTCAGAGTGATCTAGTTTAATTGAAAGCTAATCATATACTTGACTAAAAAATACAGGGTTGACAGGAATCGAAAGACAAATTAGTTCTTAATGCAATCGCTGATTTACATTTTTTAAATTATCCTTACTTTTCAATACAGGTTGCGCCAAGCGAAGCTATAGAAAACAAAATGGCGCCATAAGCGTTTAAAATTTTTCGACAGAAACACGATTTATCATCATAAATTGTTCTTACTGTGAGCTGTTCTTCCATCAGAATCTTGGGCAAAGAATCCTTTCTTGGGTCTAATCGTCTTTTGGTCGAAAGATGTCCTCTTGTCCGTCGAAATGCCCACTAACGTTCGACCGGGACCCCGAAACGTGCCCGGCGCTTCAAAGTGCAACACAAAGCAATGCCTCAAAATCGCACTAAACGGATATAAATTGCTATAAAACGGTTTAAATTAACTACCTTATGATGTTTTTAACACCTCTAACGAGTAAAAACATGACCAGAGAAATATTACTGGCTAAACTAAAGCTTGGAAGGAGGCGAGTCCGATGTCCTTCGCGTGCAAGGCGCAGGCAGCAAAGGGAAGCTACTTCCGGTATTTGCTGTTTTATACAGCCCCTGATTGCGCAATCGACTCCATTCAAAGCGTCATCACGCACTGACATCCAGGGGAAGACGTAAGACGTGTCTGTTTCTCCATAGCATTTACACGGACCTTCAAACTGACTCCAGATCAGTGGCCAAAATTTTGAAATCTGACTCCCTATCATGAAAAGTGCTGTAGATTGAGTTCTGTTTCACTCAGAGACAAAATTCCAACGGCTATAGAAGCTAGAGACTGTTTTCTATCCAATAATAATAATAATATGCATATTGTACGAGCAAGAATTGAGTAGGAAGCCGTTTAATCTGTAGTGCAAATTATGCTAATGCGAAACAGCACCCCCTATATTCGCAAGAGGTAGTACTGGACAGCTTTGTGACATCAAATGGACTTTGGTGGTCAAAATGTGTTGGTATCTGTACTGATGGTGCAAAAGCCATGACAGGGAGACATAGTGGAGTGGTAATGCATGTACAAACAGTTGCTCCCGAGACCACTTGTGTACACTGCAGCATCCACCGAGAGCCTCTTGCTGCCAAGGGAATGCCTGACAGCTTGAAAGACATTTTGGACACTAAAGTGAAAATGGTTAACTTTGTTAAAGCAAGGCCCCTGAACTCTCGTGTATTTTCTGCATTATGCAATGATACGGGCAACAACTATGTAACGTTTTTATAACATACAGAAAGAAGTGTGCTGGTTATCAAGGGGGAAACTATTGACGCGTTTTATAAAATTGAGAGACAAGCTTAAAGTTTTCTTTACTAACCATCATTTTCACTTGTCTGACCGCTTGCATGATGACGGGTTTCTCACACGACTGGCCTATCTTGGTCATGTTTTTTCTCGCTGAATGATCTGAATCTAGGATTACAGGGACTCTCCGCAGCTATATTCAATGTGCAGGACAAAATTTAGGCTATGATTAAGAAGTTGGAGCTCTCCTCTGTCTGCATTAACAAGGACAACACACAGGTCTTTCCATCATTGTATTGTTTTTTGTGTGCAAATTAACTCAAACTTATGGACAATGTCAAATGTGATATAGCGAAGCACCTGATTGAGCTGGGTGCGCAATTATGCAGGTACCTTCCCGAAACATACGACACAAACAACTGGATTCGTTATCCCTTCCATGCCCTGCCTCCAGTCCACTTACCGATATCTGAACAAGAGAGCCTCATCGAAATTGCAACAAACAGTTCTGTAAAAATGTTATTTCATCAGAAGCCACTACCAGATTTATGGATCGAGCTGCGCTCAGAGTTTCTTGCCTTGGCAAATCGTGTTGTTCAGACACTGATGCCCTTTGCAACCACGTACCTATGTGAGAGTGGATTCTCGACCCTCACTAGCATGAAAACTAAATACAGGCACAGACTGTGTGTGAAAGGATTTAAGACTGACACTCTCTCCAATACAACCCAACATTGCAGAGTTATGTACATCCTTTCAAGGACACCCTTCTCATTATGTGAGATGGAGGACAGAGGGCGCTGTTGTCACTTTGGGGGAAAAACGTGCCCAATTTAAACGGCCTCGTACTCAATTCTTGCTCGTACAATATGCATATTATTATTACTATTGGATAGAAAACACTCTCTAGTTTCTAAAACCGTTTGAATTATATCTGTGAGTGAAACAGAACTCATTTGGCACAAACTTCCTGACCAGGAAGTGGAAAATCTGAAATCGATGCTCTCTTCTGGGTCCTGCCTATAAATGGGCATGATACCTATTAGTATACATGCACGTCATACACCTTCCCCTGGATGTCAAGATGCAGTGAGAGAAGAAATGGAGTGTTTATCTTGGTCTGAGATGGAATACGTCCTCTTGGAATGACGTGTCACCCATTTCATGTTTTCAGGAAGGCGCAAAGTTGGACCTGGATTTGCCTTCTGAATAGCTGTCGTTATAGGCGACTACTATCTCCGGCTTTGATTTTATTTGATACATGTGACAATATCATCGTAAAGTATGTTTTTTTCAATATAGTTTTATTAGATTTTTGAAATTTATTCGGGACGTTAGGCGTGTTGCGTTGTGTGCCTTTGTTCAGAAAGGAGAGCTTCGCGCCACTTGGCCAGTGTGCTTGCTAATTCAAGAGGGAAAAACGATGTTCTAAATCCAAACAACGACTGTTCTGGACAAAGGACCCCTTGTCCAACATTCTGATGGAAGATCACCAAAAGTAGGACCCATTTTGTGATGCTATTTCATATATCTGTCGAACTGTGTACTAGTAGTTTTGCGCCCAGGTTTTGGCCACTCTCTCGCTATAACATAAGCCTTATGTCGTAATGAAGATATTTTTAGAATTCTAACACTGCGATTGCATTAAGAACTAGTGTATCTATCATTTCCTATACAACATGTATTTTTTTGTAATGTTTATGAATAGCTATTTGGTCAGAATAGGTGAGAGTCATAAAAATATCCGCACATTCTGGGAAAAAGAAGCTACGTTAGCATAATGGATAACCACTGATTTCAGCTCTAAATATGCACATTTTCGAACAAAACATAAGTGTATGTATAACCTGATGTTATAGGACTGTCATCTGAGGAAGGTTTACGAAGGTTAGTGAAAATTAATATCTTTTGCTGGTTTATTCGCTAACGCTAACGTGCCTATTGCTATCGCTAACGTGCCTTGATGAATGAATGCGGTAGTGTGGTAGGCTATTGTAGTAAGCTAATATAATGCTATATTGTGTTTTCGCTGTAAAACACTTAAAAAATCTGAAATATTGGCTGGATTCACAAGATGCTTGTCTTTCATTTGCTGTACACGATGCATTTTTCAGAAATGTTTTATGATGAGTATTTAGGTATTCCACGTTGGTCTCTATAATTACTCTGGCTGCTTCGGTGCTATTTTTGACGGTAGCTGTGATGGTAGCTGCAATGTAAAACTGATTTATACCTCAAATATGCACATTTTTCGAACAAAACATAGATTTATTGTGTAACATGTTATAAGACTGTCATCTGATGAAGTTGTTTCTTGGTTAGTTTGGTTGGTTCTTGGTTAGTTAGGTTGGCGTTGTGCATGCTACCTGTGCTGTGAAAAATGTCTGTCCTTTTTTGTATTTGGTGGTGAGCTAACATAAATATACGTGCTGTTTTCGCTGTAAAACATTTTAAAAATCGGACATGTTGGCTGGATTCACAAGATGTGTACCTTTCATTTGCTGTATTGGACTTTTTAATGTGTGAAAGTTAAATATTTCTAAAAAATATATTTTGAATTTCGCGCTCTGCCTTTTCAGTGGAATGTGGGAGGAGTTCCGCTGGCGGAACGCTGGAGCAGTAAAGGTTAAATAAAGAGCAAAATTATTGACTATTATTATATTATTATTTGTGCCCTGGTCCTATAAGAGCTCTTTGTCACTTCCCGCGAGCCAGGTTGTGACAAGATCTCACACTCATTCTTATGTTTAATAAATGTATCGTATAGTGTGTGTGTGGCAGGCTTACAATGATGGCAAAAAACAACATTTGAGAGTGCACTGACCCTGGTGCTAGAGGGGGTACGCAGCTGGAGGTTGAATATTTGAAGGGGTACGGGACTATAAAAAGTTTGGGAACCACTGTTCTAAGACGTTGTTCTACAGTTTGAGTAAACACTGTATCGCCTTGACCAGATCTGAAAGAAGATCTAGATGTTGGAGATCTTTATGAAGTTCCTCATAGACTTTCCATTGTAGTACAATACGATTTGTGCTCAGTGCTTCTGTCGTGTTTCCTCAGGTCCTGTTGGCCCTGCTGGTCTTCCTGGAACGCCTGGTAAGACTTATTTCTCAGATATCCAATGAGACATCAGGGTCCACATACTGTACGTACTTTCCCTTTGATTGTTAATTGTCTTTGTCTCTATAGGTCCCAGGGGAGAAAGGGGAGAGGAAGGAGAGAAGGGAGGCCAGGGAAAGCCTGGTATTACTCTACAGACTGTGGAAACCACAGAGAGTGAGTATGTTTGGCTGAAAATATGTTCTTGTTTTAGACTCGTTATAGTGTATGACTTTCTTATGACCTCTACACTTACCTTACCCCTTACAACAGGACGTGCACCTGTGGCTAGTCTTCCTGGCCCACCTGGCCCTCCAGGGCCCCCAGGACAACCAGGTGCCCAGGGTCTTCTAGGTAAGCCATGTGGTTCATTCTCCATGCACTTCAATGTATTTTTTGGATGGATAGCTGTTTTATTTTAGTTTGTTCAGATCCCTTTTTCTTATGGATTCTGTCCTTTTTAAAAAGCTACTTCATACCTTATTCCTTCTCAGGTAAGGGTCCCCCAGGTCCTGAAGGTCCTCAAGGAGAGCCAGGTGTACCAGGTAAGCCATAACATTTCTACCTGAGAAGAATGGAACAATATTATATTGAAATTATATTGTAAAATAATTAAGCTATTGTAAGAACTGGTTTGCGTCATCTGTTGCAAAGTTCCTTTTCAAACCATTTTGATGAATTTCAACTCAACCTGACCCATTCCTCTCACAGGTGTTGGTGTGCCCGGCCCCCGAGGAGATAAGGGAGAGCCAGGTAGCTTCGTGCCCAACTCAGGTAGATGGCACTTACCAAAACTACACTACACTCTCCATACTGTTACCATCTGATTACTCAACACAATCACAATGACTCTACTGTCAAAGATGTCAAGATAGAAGCTGTTGATCAGTATATATTTTACCTTTATTTAACTAGGCAAGTCAGTTAATTAAGAACAAATTCTTATTCTCAATGACAGCCTAGGAACAGTGGGTTAACTGCCTTGTTCAGAACAACAGATTTTTACCTTGTCAGTTCGGGGATTCGATCTTGCAACATTTCAGTTACTAGTCCAATGCTCTTGCAACCTTTCAGTTACTAGTCCAACGCTCTAACCACTAGGCTACCTGCCGCCCCATATGATATGGTATGATATGGAAGGTCACTTAATGTAATGCAATGTGATGTTGTAGTGTAATGCTGTGTTGCCTTTCAGGAACCTTCTTCGCTGGGCCCCCAGGACCTGCTGGCCCAACTGGTCTTCCGGGATCACCAGGTACAGAGGGGTCCAACTCACTGTCTATACCATTTGTGTTTTTATCATAGTCAATTTGGTCGAAACTGAAGTTATGTACACTCATCTTGTAAATCATTTTATTGTTTCCTAATGTAAACCAGGACCCCAGGGTTACCAAGGTAAGCAATTTTAAAGGCATGTCCATGTCAAAGGGCTGGATTGATATCATAGTAGGCTATGAACTGGCTCAATCACATACTATTTACATGGCAGACTTAGTGATAGACTTAAAATGTCGACCTTAACGCAATTTGATCTATGTTTCAGGTGACCCAGGTCAGCCCGGTTTACCAGGAGTTCCCGGAGATCCCGGTGTCGGTGGGTGGATCAAATATTTATCAGAAGCATAGTTAAACATTCAAGCCTACACCTGTGGCTTGGGTTACAATCAACATTTACTTCTGAATTTACTTGATCCTGGTGGGTATATGTTGTATTGTTCATTGTATTGTTTTCTCCCCAGGTTTCCCTGGACCCCAGGGACAACCTGGAGGTCCAGGACCAGAAGGGGACAGTGGACTTCCAGGGCCCCAAGGTCCAGAGGGCCCCGAGGGGCAACCGGGTCCAAAAGGTACACCCTTACACCCCTTTAAAGATGCAGTCTGGGATCTTAAGTACTTATACATTCGTAACATATCATACGAATTGCAAAAATAATTAAAACTGGGACCTGTTTTGGCTCATGAGCACTATTTTCAAATCTACTGGCTAAAATTATACAAAGGCTCTGGAACATCACTTTAACAATGTCTATCCCCCAATGTGGATAATTTGTGTAAGTTAATTAAGCCTACTTATATTTTTATTAGGTGAGGCTGGCGTTCCAGGTGCTCCAGGAATCCCTGGCTACTCCAGTGGGGGATCATCCAGGAGTTCACCTGGACCACCAGGTCCACCTGGACCTCCCGGGGACCCCGGCCGTGATGGGCCACCTGGGTCTGGGGATGGAACACCGGACGTCCGTCAATACATCACAGAATACCTCAAGAGTGAGTGAGATGATAGGATTTTAATTCTTACCTCCAATGAAAAGGAGTGGGGCTAAACTACGTCCATCCAAAGACCGTTACAATATTTGATAGCATACGTGACCTCCGTTGGACAATATGGTCGACAAACATGATTTAGATGTTGTTTGCGTAGTTGATGCTAACTAAAATGATGCCTAATGATCTAAAACCTTTTCTACGCTACTGTTTAGCAGTGCAGTAACTTGTGTATTGTGTTGTCCTTCATGGAGGCGATGGTGTCAGAGAGTACATGTTGGGTCCTCCGGGTCCTCCGGGTGTACCGGGGCCCCCTGGTGGTGGATCAGTGGAGTCAGTGGACGACCTTGCTAGTCGCGTCATCGCGTACATCCAGAGTGAGTCCAGACAAACCAACATCTTATCAAAAGCATTACATATATAAAGTATATCATATTGTATGTTTACCTGGATCTAATACTTCTGTTGACATTTCAGGTGGAGGTATTGCTAGTGGGGTGCCTGGACCTCCAGGCCCGCCTGGCGCTCCCGGTGGAGGCAGTACATCGCTAAATGACATCATCAGCCTTCTACAGAGTAAGTCAGATGTTTGAGCACAAATGTTGATAATCGGGACGGAATAAAGAGATAACATTGTGTCATGAGACAGTCAATGGTCAGTGAAGTGCCCTTGCCTGATCCGTACTTCTCTTAGGGGAGGAAGTGCGACACTACGTCATCGGTCCTCCTGGCCCTGCTGGACCTCCTGGCATCCCAGGGATCCCATGGAGAGGAGGCTATGGCTTTAATACCCATGAGGTGGCTGGACGAGTCCTCAATCTAATGAATGGTAAGGAATCACTGTGACACAGCCATGTCAGATTCACATTTAGATTCATACACACACCATTAGCTTCTTTAACCATAGTGTGTGCAAGTGTTTCCCAAATGGTGGGCCTGGACCTACAGATGGATCTTGGTAGTTCAATTGATTTTAAATAGTCACATGATAAGAATTCAGGATTGTGATTGGTTGTGGCATCTGTCTGTCATCAGAGCAGGGTATGGTGGGCATGCTCGGACCCCCTGGACCTCCTGGCCCACCAGGCCTACCTGGGTCCTACAGTGACATCTCTTATCTTCTGCAAAGTAAGAGCTCTGACTAGAGTTCCAAAATTCTGGGAACTTTCAATAAATATTTTTTTTTCTCCCAAAATCCCGGCTGGAGGATTTCCGGAATCAGAAGGGAATAGCAGGAAATCCGGAATCCTCCAACCGGGACATAAGAAAAACCTGGAAAGGAATAGAAAGTTCCTGGAATTTTGCAACCGTAGCTCTGACTACGGACTTTATACTAACATTAGCGTTTAGCACATGTTTTTTCCGCAAGAGCTAAAGGACACGGTTTTGGCCACACATTATATTCCAATCATCTATCATACAGTGCATTCAGAAAGTAGTCAACCCCCTTGACTTCTTCCACATTCTGTTACGTTACAGCCTTATTCTAAAATGGATTAAGTAGAATTTTTTTCCATCAATCTACACACAATATCCCATAAAGACAAAGCAAAAAGTTTCAGACATTTTGGCTAATTAATTACAAATAAAAACCTGAAATATCACATTTACATAAGTATTCAGACCCTTTACTCGTGCTTTGTTGAAGCACCTTTGGCAGCGAGCACAGCTTCAAGTGTTCTTGGGTATGATGCTACAAGCTTGGCACTAGGGCTGGGCGATATGGTAAATAAATTATCACGATATCTATATATTTTTTCATTCGATAACGATAATTATCACGATATTAATCAAATGATGTTTAAAAGGTGCATATCTGCTTCAGACTCAAGAATGCCTGAACAAACCAAAGGCTTTGGGGTGGCAGGTAGCCTAGTGGTTAGAGCGTTGGGCCAGTAACCGAAAGGTTGCTAGATTGAATCCCCGAGCTGACAAGGTAAAAATCTGTCTTTCTACCCCTGAACAAGGCACTTAAACCACTGTTCCCCGATAGGCCGTCATTGTAAATAAGAAGTTGTTCTTAATTGACTTGCCTAGTTAAAAAAAGGTTTTTAAAAAATGTATTATGTGAGCTACACATAAAATTACATTTAAGGAAAATTGTTCCATGTTTGCGGCCAGGGAACACGTACCTGGGGTCAATTAAATTGATAAGCCTCTTGAAAACTTACTTTTCGACTGTGCGAATTGGTAGCATGTCCTTAGCAATGCAATGCATAATAGCATTTGTGATGTCTTTGTCTTTTCAATGTTTGCTTGCAGGGCATAAACGCTGTCAGTGTTGACCGCTTCGGGCAAACATCCCTAGATTGGCTAGTGCTTGAGGGGCGTTTATCAATACCGCGGCGCAAACTCAAACTTCCTGCATGTTCCAAAGAGTGATTTTGCTTCAGATGTTGAAAATGGTTTGTCGTATTACCAGACTTGGTAGCCACCAATCTACGGCACAATTTGCACCGAACATTGCTCTGCTCTTTGTCGGACTTCAAAAAGCCAAACCACTTCCAAATTACTGAAACAGTTTAACCCTTTTTATCAATAATTTCTTAGTTGGAAGCTGCTCCTTCTCCATGGTTATCACTGCCACTGTTTTCGCCTACATCACTCATTTTTCGTGGTTAACAGTGGCTACTCCATCACTCGAGATGCTAAGTGGTTTTTAGTGGGCGTATACATCTCCACGTGCATATTGTCACTTCTCCGCACGTTCCTGCTGCGTCACAGAGGTGAAATGGACTGCTGTATCTAATTATTCTATATCGACATTATCGAAAATGAATCTAAACGTTTTTATATCCTTATTGAGTGAAGTAATTACCTCGATAATTATTGATATTGATTTATCGCCCAGCCCTACTTGGCACAACTGTATTTGGGGAGTTTCTCCCGTTCTTCTCTGCAAATCCTCTCAAGCTCTGCCAGGTTGGATGGGGAGCGTCGCTGCACAGCTATTTTCAGGTCTCTCCAAAGATGTTCGATTGGGTTCAAGTCCGGGCTCTGGCTGGGCCACTCAAGGACATTCAGAAACTTGTCCCAAAACCACTCCTGCGTTGTCTTGGCTGCATGCTTAGGGTTGTTGTCCTGTTGGAAGGTCACCCCAGTCTGAGGTCTTGAGCACTCTGGAGAAGGTTTTCATCAAGGATTTTTATTTTATTTAACTAGGCAAGTCAGTTAAGAACAAATTGTTATTTACAATGACAGCTTATCGGGGAACAGTGGCTTAACTGCCTTGTTCAGGGGCAGAATGACAGATTTTTACCTTGTCAGCTGGGGGTTTCGATCAAGCAACCTTTCAGTTGCTGGCCCAATGCTCTAACTAGTAAGCTGCTTGCTGCCCCAAGGCTCTTTTTGTACTTTGCTCCGTTCCTTCCCTCGATCTTGACTAGTCTACCTGTCCGTGCCAATGAAAAACATCCCCACAGCATGATGCTGCCACCACCATGCTTCACCATAGGGATGGCGCCAGGTTTCCTCCAGACGTGACGCTTGGCATTCAGGCCAAAGAGTTCAAACTTGATTTCATCAGACCAGAGGATCTTGTTTCTCATGTTCTGAGAGTCTTTAGGTGCCTTTTGGAAAACTTCAAGCTGGCTGTCATGTGCCTTTAACTGAGGAGTGACTTCTGTCTGGCCACTCTACCATAAAGGCCTGATTGGTGCAGTGCTGCAGAGATAGTTGTCAGAGTGGCCATTGGGTTCTTGGTCACATCCCTGACCAAGGCCCTTCTCCCCCGATTGCTCAGTTTGGCTGTGCGGCCAGCTCTAGGAAGAGTCTTCGTGGTTCTAAACTTCTTCCATTTAAGAATGATGGAGGCCACTGTGTTCTTGGGAACCTTCAATGCTGCAGAATTATTTTGGTACCGTTCCCCAGATCTGTGCCTTGACACAATCCTGTCTCGGAGCTTTACGGACAATTCCTTTGACCTCATGGCTTGGTTTTTGCTCTGACATGCACTGTCAACTCTGACACCTTAAATAGACAGGTGTGTGCCTTTCCAAATCATGTCCAATCAATTGAATTTACCACAGGTGAACTCCAACTAAGTTGTGGAAACATCTCAAGGATGATCAATGGAAACAGGATGCACCTGAGCTGAATTTCGAGTCCCTTAGCAAAGGGTCTGAATACTTATGTAAATAAGGTATTTCTGTTTTTATATTTGTAATAAATTGCACACATTTTTTAAAACCTGTTTTCTCATTGTCATTGTGGGGTATTGTGTGTAGATTGATGAGAATTTTTTTTATGTTGTGTTTTTTAATCCATTTTAGAATAAGGCTGTAACGTAACAAAGTCAAGGGATCTGAATACTTTCCGAATGCACTGAGCCAGAATGACTTACTGGACAGTTTGACTGATGTCAGTTCTGCCTGTCCTTTCTAGATGCTGAATACAGAGGTGTCTTGGGTGCTCAGGGGCCTCCTGGTCCACCTGGTGTCCCAGGCCCTGCTGGCCCTCAAGGCCCTGCCGGTCCTTCAGGACAGGCCCCCTACAGCAGCTCGGGATACAGGCTGGAGGAGGTCAAGGACTACATACAGAGTATGGTCAAATCAATAAGGGTTTCATAAATTGTTTTCGACTGAGTGGATAATGATATGGTTTTACAGTACTATCCAAAGACTCCTAGAGTTACAACAGTACAGAAAGAGTTAGTTTGCCATTATCCACCCTGTAGGTCTAAAACCAGGAAATAAAAGTTAATAGATTACTTGAAATGCATTGAGCCTGTACAAAAGGTTACACTAATTACATCACTTTATGGATGTCCTCCCCAAGATAAAAAGGTTACTTATTAAAATGAAAAATAGACATTGATAGGTGATTTTACGGACTCCCGTTCATTTCAAAGCAATAATTTACCCTTGGCATTGAGTTACTGCACTAGAGCAGTTGGTATCAGTGGGTATAACTGGCAAATTGTATTATCCTCACTAGGTGATGGTATAAGAGGGGGAATGTTTGGGCTTCCAGGCCCCCCAGGTCCCCCTGGATCCCAGGGACACAAGGGAGAGCAGGGTAGCTCTGGGTACAGCCACGCCTTCGACCACAGGACCAGCGAGGGAAGAAGGCTGGCTGAGACTGAGACAGACTACTCCAATATAGCGGTACGAGTGACTGACTACATCAAGTGTAAGTGAAACTGAATATCCAATACTGTCATCGCAGTGCTACAATATACTTTTCAGAGTTAGACACATTTAACTCAACATTTAAATGCAATTCTTCAAAGCTTATTTGTTTCCAATGACAATGGATCAAAGGAATGGCACATTGACTTGAATTGGGATGCCAGTTCTAGTAATTCTATTTCTATGCCAATGGGACACAGATGTTCATCAGTAAAGATAGCGACCATCAACAATGAATGAAGAGTCCTACTTTTGCTGGTCATTGGATGTAAATGCATATGCTATCTCTGATCTTGATTGTTTCCCATCCCGTAGACCATGGTCTGTTGAGGGACGTGGTTGAGAACCGGTCTCAGCTGGAGAAGTCACAGGTTGTTCAAGGACCCCCAGGACCCCCTGGCCCTCCCGGTGCGCCAGGATTCAGCCGTGTGTTTGGTTCCCATAGTAACGCCACTGACCTTGTGGAATACATCAGAGGTGAGAATAATACAGTATAAATGCAATTCATTAACGTACAGTACCAGTCAAAAGTTTGGACACACCTACACACCTAAGGGTTTTTCTTTATGTTTACTATTTTCTACATTGTAGAATAATAATGAAGACATCAAAACGATGAAATAACACATATGGAATCATGTAGTAACCAAAAAAGTGTTAAACAAATCAAAATATATTTTAGATTTTAGATTCTTCAAAGTAGCCACCTTGTGCCTTGATGACAGCTTTGCACACTCTTGGAATTCTCTCAACCAGCTTCACCTGGAATGCTTTTCCAACCATCTTGAAGGAGTTCCCACATATGCTGCGCACTTGTTGGCTGCTTTTCCTCAACTCTGCAGTCCAACTCATCCCAAATCATCTCAATTGGGTTGAGGTCGGGTGATTGTGCAGGCCAGGTCATCTTATGCAGCACTCCATCACTCTCCTTCTTAGTCAAATAGCCCTTACACAGCCTGGAGGTGTGCTTTGGGTCATTGTTTTGTTGAAAAACAAATGATAGTCCCACCAAACACAAACCAGATAGGATGGCGTATCGCTGCAGAATGCTGTGGTAGCCATGCTGGTTACGTGTGCCTTGAATTCTAAATTAATCACAGACTAGCAAAGCACCCCCACACCATCACACCTCCTGCTTCATTCTTCACGGTGGGAACCACACATGCGGAGAGTAATTTCTCTTTGCTTATTTGAGCTGTTCTTGGCATAATATGGACTTGGTCTTTTACCAAATAGGGCTATCTTCTGTATACCCCCACTACCTTGCCACAACACAACTGATTGGCTCAAACGCATTAAGAAGGAAAGAAATTCCACAAATTTACATTTAACAAGGCACACCTGTTAGTTGAAATGCATTTCAGGTGACTCCCTGATTAAGCTGGTTGAGAGAATGCCAAGAGTGTGCAAAGCTGTCGTCAAGGCAAAGGGTGGCTATTGTTCTACAATGTAGAAAATAGTAAAAATAAAGAAAAACCCTTGAATGAGTAGGTGTCCAAACTTTTGGCTGGTACTTTATTTCACATTATACATTTTAATTAAGAACAGTACCAAGTGTGAAGTCAAATTTGTCACGATTGAACATTGGTGGGGCTTTGCCAAAATGCTGATTGCAGCTTTAACTTTATATGAAATAACCTTATGTATCATCCATAGCCCATGGAAACATTATGGGACCCCCTGGAAGGCCAGGACAGAAAGGGGACATAGGACATACAGGTCACAAAGGCGAGAGAGGTACTTTTTGAACCATTACGCCTTTTAAATCTTTAGAGTTGCGCTCTTGATCATTTGCCAGGTCTTTGTAAACCATTGTGTTAAGCTACTCAGGCGAGACAAAGTCATAAAATCAGTCCCATTGTGACACTTTCACTCTGAATTCTGGTTAACCAGGACTAGATGGCATCCCAGGAAGTACAGGCCTCCCTGGTCTGGAGTGGAAAAGGGGGGGAAAGGGGGAGAAATGTACATCATGATAATCACAGAGAACCTATTCAAGTTTTCCCTACAGTAGGATCCATTCTAGGGACACTATATGTAATTCTAGGATGGTAGTACCCTCAATACAAGTGTCCCTGCTATGCATGATGTGTCGATCTGACCTAGTTATGCAAAAGAGACATGGCTTCATTAAGATTTCAAATTTTTTCCACAGGAGAACACACACTCGTGACCAACAGAAGAAAGAGGAATGTTGGTGTTTGAGAAACAAGTGATTGATAAATACTCATTAAATGTGAATGAAAGTCCAATGAAATATGTCATCAGCATACATGACTGTGGCCTAATGCCTTGGAGACATTACCGATGTAAATATATTGTTTTCTATAGGAGAAACTGTTGAACAGGACAGTATTCCATGCGCTGATGTATTGTGTTGTGTCCAAGATGTCTTTATGATCTATTTTTACTAGTATTTGATCTGGAGTATGTTTCCAAATCCCCTCCTTGCATGTTGATAGCAGGAATAGTTTAACTATGTGATGAAAAATAGAACAGGGTGTGCTATTTTTATTCAATAGCTTTTGTCCCATTATCGTTATTGTACTTTTGTACTTGAGGAAAAACACATTTCGTATATCGAACGAAACTCAAACCATTGTCAAAATCTCCTTTCAATGTACTGGTATCACTTTATAAAAATAAAGGTTGGTCTAACTTATTGAATCAAAGTGGAACGTAAGGTTCACATTGTTGCTATAGACTCACTGAGGAAACAAACAGGTACACGCTATATTGTATACAGGAAATTGTTTATTTACAGAACAATGCAAATCTACAGTACATAGGCATTCTATAAACTATAAAGTAAACAATTTTTTAATGGTAGTTCAATTTCAAAAAACATTCTGAAATCAATCATGATACAATTTGAAAATCAGAAGGAAATCATGACACTAATAACATAACACATATTGACATGATTGGTATTTAATTATATTTTCAATTCAGTTTAAGTTTCAGATTAGAAATGAACTATTTGACAATTGAGGAAACTACAATACTGTACCGTAAAGATACATTTCCACATAAATAACTACTGGCGGAGAATCTTCATTTTGTGTAAGGTGCACAGCACTCCTTCATTGTGTATGATGTTTTGTTTTTGTTTGCCACTATTACAGACCAATTATAAAATAGCATCGACTGATTGTTGTTCCTGCAGCCAATCAAAAAAGGGTGATAACAAATGGACCAATCAGAAGCCATGATGGCCTAAACCAGTCAGGTCCAACAGTTCCTTTTTAACAAATGATTTTCAACTGTATTGAAGGTTATAGGCTACCACCACTTTAGAGTAGATCATGCATATCTATCATAAAATAAGCTAAAACTGTAGTTCTGAAAATGTTATCAAAACTGTTCAACTCATGATAACGGCATATTCATTATCCTTAGATTAAATAAGTAACGAACAAAACATTTGACTATGATACAGTAGGCTATACGAATATAAAGATCACTTGAGGGCGGGACTTGAACTAAGTCTGATTAAAATAACTACAGAGGGCCACAACATGAATATCGTATCTTCATACATTTTGTTGAAAACATTAAGGCTATTAGCTAGTATGAATGATAATAAAACAGTATCATAGTTTCCTTACAAACAAACCCAAAAGCCATGCAGGTGAACTGATGAATATGGTAATGGGAGGCAATTTCATAAACAGTACACAGACATACCAAACATTTGCATGAAATCCTAACAAAACAGACCTTCATATAGGTCCTCACAGATTTCTATCGAATTATATAACAACGCCACAGTGAAAACCTTGTCTCTGTCTGGATATATAAACAAACACCATTTTAATACCCCCTCCTTGGTATGCTAAAACAAAATGGCCACTCGCCGACTACACCAAATTACAAAAAGAGAGAAACAAATCTCATGAGGCATGCTCATGAAACCTGAAGAAAGATACTAGCCTGGGAATCTCAACCATTTCACAAATGTTCAAGTAAAACAACAGTGAAAGTAGTGATTCAGTTTGGATTCCAGGCTAGAAGAAAGGAACCATTTCCGACAGAAAAATATAAATCCCAAACTGTTGTTAATAAGCTCCAAAAAATAACATTTGATACCATAATTATAACATAAGAAGTCAAACTTGCATTGAAATCCATGCACAACTTCAGGCAGTCACTCCCTAGTCCATTGGAAACTAAATTCAATATCTTGTGTGATTGCATAAAAATATATCATGCCTTTGTCAAGATTCATTATAAAAAATGTGCTTTTCATCCTTTACCAAAAGTACATTCTTATCAGATCATTAGCTCTCTCAAAACATCACCAAGGATATTGGATATATAAGTTTATAATATTGGACTTCAGTGGTACAAAATGTTACTTCATCCTTTATATTTAGTGCAGGGCTGCTCAACCCTCTTCCTGGGGGTCTACCGTCCTGTGGGTTTTCAGTCCAACCCTCTTCCTGGGGGTCTACCGTCCTGTGGGTTTTCAGTCCAACCCTAATTCAACACACCTGATTCTACTTATTAGCTGCTCAACAAGACCTTAACTAGCTGAATCAGGAAGAGGGTTGGGCAGCCCTGATTTAGTGCAAATAACTAATGGTATAAAAATCGAGCAGCAACAGTTTCTTTTCAGAGGAAGCTTACATTTGAAAAGCCAGTCCATTTAAATAAAAGTATACAGGCACTAGATTCTTCAAGAAAAAAAAAATTTCACAAATGAAAAAGAATCAGCAATAAAAGAAATTAAATCTGCCTGAGACACTTTAGTGACTTGGAGGTTAGGATTTGACGAACACAGTGCCAAAGTATCAAATTTGAAAATGCATAATGTCAAGAATCTCCTTCATAACTTATTTCAAAAGAGGAAGCTATAAGAAATAAAACTGGGTTTTGTTCAGTCAGTGGAAAATGATTTGAAATGGAGTGAAACGGGGAGGTACTACTTCTACAATAAGAACACAAATTCAAACTCTTGCTATGGTGTGCCCGACTGAACACGACCCTATACAATGAAAAAGAGGTAAATTATGTATAACAGATCACCATTAAAAGGGTCTTCATGATTAACACAGTCTGTAGCTTGAGGGCTACTGTCCCATCCTCGTCCAGAAACCGATAGAGGGGTACACACACTCTTAGAGGGGTACAAACACACCCCTCGGTGATATCGCCCCTTCGCCCCCCTGATTGTCATCAGTGGAGACGGGGCAAGGCAGCAGAGGCTCAGTCTTATTAGTCTGTGTGTGTGTGTGTGTGTGTGTGTGTGTGTGTGTGTGTGTGTGTGTGTGTGTGTGTGTGTGTGTGTGTGTGTGTATCCATCCAGAGTGTGTATATCTATTCATTGTGTGTGCCTTCAATATGTGGGTGTGGATATATGTTCATGTCCATCCGGAGTGTCATGAATAGGTTAACCCCTAGAAGCCAGTGGAGTGGACACTGGGGATGGGGTAGAACTTGGAGATGCGGCTCTGGGCTGAGGGGTTAAGGCACTCTGACTCTCCACTCATCTTAAAGAAGACCACCTGCTCCTGAAGCTTCCTGGCAAACTCTTCCTCCAGAGCCTAAGAACATCAGACAAATTGTTGGTGAGCGGATCACAAGCAAGAGATTACATAATAATAATTTGGCGGCTGCTTATATTTGTACTGTTTTACACATGTACAAGATACGCATGTGTGTTTTTTTTTACATATCCCCCTGAGACACCCTCAGAGAGTGGGGTCACAGTCAGGGTCAGGCATTATCAGTGGAGCAATTAGGGTTAAGTGTCTTGCTCAAGGACACATGGACAAATGTTTCACCTTGTCAGCTCTGGGATTCAAACTAGCGGATTTCGGTTACTAGCCCAACACTCGAACCGTTAGGCTACCTCCCACCCTACCTGCCACCATGTGTTTCAACTACAAGTATCTCATCTCCGAAACAAAATATGTGCCAAATACTCAATAGAAAGAGAAATAATTTCCTGTCAAGGGTTAACTGGTGTAATGGTTACCTTCTTCCTGGGTCGTAGTTTCTCCCTCCACTCCTTCAGCTCCTGGCTGTGCTCTTCATCCAGCTCCTTCAGCTTCTGGGTCTCATGCTCTATCAGGATGTGGCACTTCTCGTTCTGAAACACACAATACACACATTGGGTGTTACATGGTATACTGAATCACAGATGAGTCAAAGTGTGTTGGTGTGCTTATGTGTGTGTTTTCTATTGCACCTTGTGCAACTGCAGATTCCCTGATATGCATGTGCGTGCGCGTGCTATATATTTTATACCATACACTCTTGGAAATAAGGGTACGGTATTGTTCCCTGGAGTACAAATATATCAAAATACATATAATGTGGCTTCAGAGGTAAACATAATGATCTCACATGGTACTGTTTCGTACCTTTGAGGGTACATGTGCAGACAAAGAGTATAATGGTACATTTGAGTAATTTTGTTACCCATATTATGAATATAAAAAGGTACAATCATCACAGTCAAAAAAGGGGTACAATGTGAAGGCTATTTTTCCAGGTTCCAAATTCATTTTGTTTACCCTCAATACCCACCATACAATGCTGACTTTTTGCCACCTAAAAGGAACTAACGGTTTTGTCACTGGGGCGGTATCCCAAAAAGCCACATTTGTACCATAATTATTATCTTCATATTTCCCAGCATGCTCAACTGCAGGTTGATTTTTTAAAGAATTGTTTTTAATATCTGTGTTTTTGCATGTACTTTGATTGATTAATCTTATGCTACACAAAGATAAATAACATAAATGTTTCTAAACTAATCCAATCTGTTAGTTCGATTTTTTTCTCCCATTACTGAAATAGTTGTTCCAATTTAGGTAGTCTCCTCAAAATGTTCCTAACTCTGGCAGTCATTATGAATGCAGGTTGCAGGTGAATACAATTCCAACAGTTGGATATCTTAACTCTGTCTGGATTCCAATAGGAATTACAAATCACTTTGCAAACCAGCATAAAATGACTTGCAGGTAGACTTGCAAAATTCTGGTGAATTTCCCAGGTTTTCTAGAAATCACAGTCTGAAGATTCCTGGAAACAGGAGGGAATAAGGACGAAATGCTTCAAACAGAATTTTCCAAAAATCTGGGAATTTTGGAAGCAGGCCTGATGTGTCCTATAAACCATGAGTTTCATGACACTGTATTAGGGTAAAACTAGGCCTCAAAATAAGGCCTCATGAGATATGTAATATATTGTCATAAGGAGTTTAATTGTAATGGTAATATATGCTTAGGAACTCACTTGGTGAAGGCCACATGACTGAAAATGAAAGAATTTAACAACAACGTTTCTGTTACTAACAAATACAGTCATGGGTGGTAACTCTACAATTCAATCAAAAAGGCAAATTGGGAAATTGTATTTGAGGCTTGCCACAGCGGTGGAGTGCCTTTCAGATAGTTATTTTTGGCCACCCGTGAGTGGAAATATTGCACACGTTTAAGTGGTCTATGGTAGAGGTCCATTTTTGCCACTTACAAGGAACAAATCTACACCTTTATTTCTGAGAGTGTACCTGTAACTGCTGCAGCTCCCTGATGTTGGCGTCACACTGCAGCTGCAGGTCTCTCATCTGGTTCTCATGTTTCTGGTGCTGGTGGAGCCTCTCATTCTTCTGCCTCTTCTCCTCCTGGGCTGCAAACTGTCAAACACACAGCAACATCTCAGTTATTCAACTCCCACGAGTATTAAAATAGGCCCAATTACAGTTGGAACTTGATACATGCTTAATTTGCACTGGGAGTCTCAAGCTTGACCTAGCATTGCCGAAAGTACTGTAAATCCTTCAGTGCCTGGGAAAGTCCCTTTGACTTGGATCAACAAGCTCTGAGACTTTACTTCTGTCTCCACTGAAAGCAATGTCTATAATCCCTCATTAGCTGGCAGCATTGGCGCAAAACTGTAAGCGCAAACCACCGCATTTAACCATGGCAAGGTGACTGGGAATATGGTCAAATAGAAACAGTGTAGTTATTCCCTCCATAAGGCAATCAAACAAGCAAAACGTCAGTATAGAGACATAGTGGAGTTGCAATTCAACGGCTCATACACGAAACGTATGCGGCAGGGTCAGCAGGCAATCACGGATTACAAAGGGAAAACCAGCCACATCACGGACACCGACGTCTTGCTCCCGGACAAGCTAAACTCCTTCTTCGCCTGCTTTGAGGAAAACACAGAGCCACTGACGCGGCCCGCGCCCAAGGACTGTGGGCTCTCGTTCTCCGTGGCCGATGTGAGTAAAACATTTAAGCGTGTTAACCATCGCAAGGCTTCCGACTAAGACGGCATCCCTAGCTGCGTCCTCAGAGCATGCGCAGACCAGCTGGCTGGAGTGTTTACGGACATATTCAATCTCTCCCTATCCCGGTCTGCTGTCCCCACTTGCTTCAAGATGTCCAGCATTGTCCCTGTACCCAAGAAAGAAAAGATAACTGAACTAAATGACTCACTTCTGTCATCATGAAGTGCTTTGAGATACTAGTCAAGGATCATATTACCTCTACCTTACCTGACACATTAGACCCACTTAAAATTGTCTTACCGCCCTAATAGATCCAAAGACGATGCAAACGCCATCGCACTGCCCTATCCCATCTGGACAAGAGGAATCCCTACATCAGAATGCTGTTCATTGACTATAGCTCAGCCTTCAACACCATAGTACCCTCCAAGCTCACCATTAAGCTTGGGGCCCTGGGTCTGAACCCCGTCCTGTGCAACTGGGTCCTGGACTTCCTGACGGGCCTCCCCCAGGTGGTGAAGGTAGGAAAAAACACAGCTCAGCCCCCTCCTGTACTCCCTGTTCACCCATGAAAACGTGTGTGGCCACACAGTCAACTCAATCATTAAGTTTGCAGATGACAACTGATTACCAACAATGATGAGAACGCCTACAGGGAGGAGGTGAGGACCCTGGTGGAGTGGTGCCAGGAAAATAACCTCTCCCGCAGCGTCAACAAAACAAAGGAGCTGATCGTGGACCTCAGGAAACAGCAGAGGAAGCATGCCCCTATCCAAAGACAGAACCGCAGTGGAGAAGGTGGAAAGCTTCAAGTTCCTCGGCGTACACATCACTGACAATCTAAAACGGTCCACCCACACAGACAGCGTGGTGAAGAAGGCGCAACAGCGCCTCTTCAACCTCAGGAGGCTGAAAAAATTTGGCTTGGCCCCTAAGACCCTGACAAACTTTTACAGATGCACAATTGAAAGCATCCTGTTGGGCTGTATCACCACCTGGTACGGCAACTGCACCGCCCGCAACCGCAGGGCTCTCCAGAGGGCGGTGAGGTCTGCCCAACGTACTGCCTGCCCTCCAGGACACCTACAGCACCCGATGTCACAGGAAGGCCAAAAATATCATCAAGGACATCAACCACCTGAGTCACGGCCTGTTCACCCCGCTATCATCCAGAAGGCAAGGTCTGTACAGGTGCATCACAGCTGGGACTGAGAGACTAAAAAACAGCTTCTATCTCAAGGCCATCAGACTGTTAAATAGCCGTCACAAGCCAGCTACCACCTGGTTACTCAACCCGGCATCATAGAGGCTGCTGCCTTATATACATAGACATGGAATCACTGGTCACTTTAATAATGGAACACTAGTCACTTAAATAATGTTTACATACTGCTTCACTCATCTCATATGTATACACTGTATTCTATGCTACTGTATTTATTCAATGCCACTCCAACATTGCTCGTCTTAATTCCATTCTTTTACTTTTAGATTGTGTGTATTGTTGTGAATTGTTAGATACTACTGCTCTGTTGGAGTTATGTGTTCTTTGACCTTTATCTCTCACCTGTTTGACCTTCTCCCTCTCCTGCTCGGGTGTAATGGGGCCCCCAGTGATTCGGAGGCTCTTCTTGAACATGGCCATGCGCGTCTTGGCATCGCTGCGCTGGATCTTGGGTAAGCGGGCCCTCTCCTGTGTCTGCCTGTTCTTCATCTCCTCTATCAGACGCTGGTTGTAGCGCTGCATCTGCTCCATCTCCTACAGACAGAGAGACAGAGAGAGAGACAGAGAGAGAGACAGAGAGAGAGACAGAGAGACAGAGAGAGAAAGAAAGAGAGAGAGGGAAAGAAGGAGAGAGAAAGAAGGAGAGAGAAAGAAGGAAAGAGGGAGGAAGATAGGGAAGGTGGGAGGGAGAGACAGGGGGAGGGAGTGGAGAGAGAGGGGGAGAGAGGGAAATGATGTAGGGAGGGGGGGAAGGAGGTAGGGGGGTCAGAAACACATCATTAGCTTCCATAGAAATTAGATATTTGAGATACTAGAAGGGTTGCCAAAGTGTTAGCCATGTAGTTGTCTTGTCAACGTTACTCAGTCCGCATTTGGCAAAACAATGAGGCATCATTGTTGAATGCAGAAACAGATATACCCAGGCATATTTCCAATCTGATTTAAGATGTCAAAACTAGTCAAAACTAGTCATTCAGTATTATGCCTCACTCTTTCCCCCGAACTGTTCAGGTATTTTGCTCCTAGTGGTTCTGTTCAGGACTAGGCTTATGAGATCTGATCCTGAATCAGCTGTTGTTCGTCTATCTGGAAGCCTCACTGTACCTTCTCGTGTCTCTTGAGCAGCTGGTGTCTCTGCATGAAGTACTGGTCTTTCAGCTGTTGTTTAAACAACTGGTGTTTCTCCTGTAGGTGGCGCTCTTCCAGCTCCCACATGGCTGCTTCCCGTGCTGCAAGGACCAAAGACACAAACTCAGTACAAGGAAACACTGCATTACACGGAAGTTCAGCATATTATTACCAGACACAATACCACACCATTGTAATCAGATCTTTCATCTGTATTCCTTTGTATTTGACGTTGACGAATCTTGGCATCCAAAAACAACATGTCACTAGATTTGACTAACTGGTTAGCTTGGAATGTGTTTGTGAGACACTTCCTTCAGACGTTCATTTTCTTTATCTTTCTAACATGGTTCATACCTTTCAAATCAGCAAGTCATCAAGGCCTAGAGCTTGTGAACATTTCTGTGGAGCTATTTCTATAAGCTGATGTGTATGGGGTGACTGGAATCTGACCAGGCAGGGTTAGTAGGCTGCTCTTCAGTTCAGTTCATGTTAGGTTCTCAGCATTAATAGGCATTATAAACTGGGTGGTTCGAACCCTGCATGCTGATTGGCTGAAAGCCGTGGTATATCAGACAGTATACCACGGGTATGACAAAACATGTATTTTCACATTGGTAACCAGTTTATAATAGCAATAAGGCAGCTCAGAGTTTGTGGTATATGGCTAATATACCACGGCTAAGGGTTGTATCCAGGCACTCCGGGTTGCGTCGTGCTTAATATTGGCCATATACCACACCCCCCCGTGCCTTATGGCTCAACTAGAGTCAAGGCCTGACGGGGCCTTAGGTTGAACTCTGTAGAGCTTCTGTTTTCAGTTATATACTGTGTCACTGTGGGTTTACGGTTTCCATCTCACACACAGACAGTAAGGTTTACCATATTTCCTTTAAGTATGCTGGTGATAGCGGCTAGGGTAGACTGTGTTTCTATGTGGTGACTGACCTTTGTAAGGTAGTGTATCTATCCTAGTGCAATGTGCATCTGTGCTACTTGCGTCTCACACAGAGCTATGCATCTTCTGGTGTGTGGTTAAGGCCGGGTTTCTCCCCTCTGAAAGGTGCTATTACTGACTACCTATCTATAGTTTATGTATCACGCAGAGAGATGCATCTTCACCTCTGAGGAGCTGTTGTTTGTGGTTGAGACAGTCTCTCTCGATGGTGGCCAGCTCGTGTTTGTGTTGCTGGATGATCTTCTTCAGGTCGCAGTCCAGCTCCTGCTGCTGTTTCTGCAGGAACTCCTGCTCCTGAGGAAGAAGAGGGAAAGACAGCTGGATAAGTAAAGAATCTCTATATGCCTCTCAAACGACACTCTGGACCTTTCATTTTTTCATTGTTCCCCCTTGCATTTTTTCATTGTTCCCCTCTAATCAGGGACTGATTTAGACCTGGGACACCAGGTGTTTGAAATTCATTGTCAAGTAGAACAGAAAACCAGCAGGCTCCGGACCTCTTAGGGTAGGAGTTGAGTACCTCTGCTATACACTGTGTGATCCAGACAGAAGAAGAGAGAAAGAGAGTGATATTAGTCAAATGAAAAGGCCATTAGCAGGCCAACTGAGACCAAATTCATAGAACCAAAACACACCAGGAGTCACAGAACACTGTGTCATTTCTTAGTTAGTCGATGAGTTGTTACACTTACTCAGATTGCCAATACAGCCCTAAAACCAGGCCTACAATGTCACTTGAGTAAATTAAGAAACACCAGGAGAGAACTGTGTCGGTACAGTTTAAGAGATGAACAGAATAGAGACTCAAACGAACCGTAATAGCACAGCAAACAGAAACCACAGGCTGACGACGCCAAACAACACGTGTCTGTCCGTCAATTTGGAATGGCTGTCTTCACCTCACCTGCTCTAGTTCCCCCAGTCGACTCCAACAGCACGAGAGAGAGTCATCGTAGAGTAGCTGGCAGACAGATCTAGCTTGTTGATGTTAACCCCCCTCCCCCCCATCAGGACAGACGCGTAATCTGACCAACCCTACTGTATGGGGCCTGGGTCTGGGCTATGGGTTTCCATAAACATATATATTTTTTAAAGAGTTTACCTGGGGATAAGTATGGCTTGAGTTAATGGACCACACTGTGGAAGCTGGCAACAACGTGGCGACAGGACGTAGACTAGACGTGCTGGGTCATCGAAAACATAGAGCACCAGATGTCGACTGGCGGACCTGACTCGTTTATGGGCAATGCACTGTGAATGTTGTTTTTTCATTGCTAAGTTCCAGGTTGATTGAAATGCCAAGTTCAGGGTTGATGGCATTTCCTCTGTAGAAATGTGTCGGCCAAATCCCAAAATAGAACACTGCTGCATTCCCTTTAAACCAGCCCTCCACATGTTGATCAGTCCAGGTGTTAAGGAAAGGAGAACGCCCACAAAGCATTCCACTCACACACACGCACCAACATAAACCCCGCCGTCTCAAAGTCACTGAGTGAATCTACTGCCATGTGAGAGAGCAGTAAGAGGACACATTTCAAACCAGGGGGGGGGGGGGATCTTACAACTTACATCCTGCATGGGGGCGTTGAAGAGAGTGCAGGAGGACAACTGAAAAGATAGGTTCATACCCTGGGCCACTCCCTGTAGATCACAACAGATTAGACCTATACTCTACGAACTCATAACATGTAGCCTGAATGCCAGTCTGCTTGTTGCATTACTGCCAACACTCGTTATCATGCATGACCGTAAGGGAAAAGGAGTTGGCAATAGTGCACAAGCAGACTGGCACTCAGGCTCCATACAGCACAGTAACCTGGGCCACACATTGTAGACCAGAACAGATTATACACTACTAATCATCAGCCACTCATCCATAAACATTGCTGGCTAAGTTAACCATTCCACTGACACACTGTTACACCCCCGTAATATACAGGCAATGTGTTCCACTGTGATTCACAGGTGGGTGGATTGTGTTAGAAAACACATCAATAGGTGTTGGACCGTCCTGTAACTTATGCTGGAAGATACTGTAAACCTACTTGATTCGTTTTGAATGAAAATAATCTACTGTAGAATAATACATACACACACACTCTATTTTTAACCAAAAACAAACCACACAAAAGACAAGTTTTGGAAAAAAAGATTAGCCCCAAAAATTCCCAAAGGGGCTTAATGACAGTGATCTTGAAAGCAGTCAACAGAAGAATTGGAGACTGACATTGAAGGGACAGTCCAAGTAGGAAAGCCACACCAGAAGTTTTCCACAACAAACTACCTCTTCACGTGGAGTTGTGATTATGTCCTTTCCCCCCCGTTTCACGATAGCGTTTCTCTTGTGCCTGGGCGAGAGTCGCATTTCCTGTTTGAACTACGGCATGAGGCAGCCCACAAACAAACACACCACAGTGACAGCAGAAACAACACAGACACAACAAGGCTTTGATATGGATTTGTGTTTCAACTTATTAGCCAAAGTCTATGAGAAGTAGCCTGGTGCCAGATTTGTATGTATACGCTGCATGAGCCAACATCTCGGACTATAGCCTAGTCAGAATCATTTGGATACAGCACATAGGCTACAGATCTGGGATCAGGTGACGAGAAGTGACCGTTTCAGACTGATTTAGACACAGGTTATATGAACCCTATGAGAGAGATCTACTGTAACCACAGGTGTGTCAGTAAAACGCTAGCTGCTATAAATAGGCATTGGATTGTTGTGCTGATTGGGCTATCCTCTTACGATGGCACACTATGGGATTAATAGTGAGGACGAACTGGGGAGCACATGGATAGACATCTAAACATTCACATGACTGTCAATGCTAAACAAGAGAAACCCTTCCAAACAATATTGAGAATATATCATCTCTGTCAGCTGGACTTAACTACCCTGTGAAACGTAAGACATTGAAAATAAGACTAGTTCTTAGAATTTCCTGTGGCATGATGTCACCAATACATGCATATTAAAACCACTCTTAGTGATCCAGTTCAACAGTACATCATGCATATTAAAACACCTTTTAGTGATCCAGTTCAACAGTACATCATGCATATTAAAACACCTTCTAGTGATCCAGTTCAACAGTACATCATGCATATTAAAACACCTTTTAGTGATCCAGTTCAACAGTACATCATGCATATTAAAACACCTTTTAGTGATCCGGTTCAACAGTACATCATGCATATTAAAACCACTTCTAGTGATCCGGTTCAACAGTACATCATGCATATTAAAACCACTTCTAGTGATCCAGTTCAACAGTACATCATGCATATTAAAACACCTTTTAGTGATCCGGTTCAACAGTACATCATGCATATTAAAACCACTTCTAGTGATCCGGTTCAACAGTACATCATGCATATTAAAACCACTTCTAGTGATCCAGTTCAACAGTACATCATGCATATTAAAACCACTTCTAGTGATCCGGTTCAACAGTACATCATGCATATTAAAACACCTTCTAGTGATCCGGTTCAACAGTACATCATGCATATTAAAACACCTTCTAGTGATCCAGTTCAACAGTACATCATGCATATTAAAACCACTTTTAGTGATCCAGTTCAACAGTACATCATGCATATTAAAACCACTCTTAGTGATCCAGTTCAACAGTACATCATGCATATTAAAACACCTTTTAGTGATCCGGTTCAACAGTACATCATGCATATTAAAACCACTCTTAGTGATCCAGTTCAACAGTACATCATGCATATTAAAACCACTTCTAGTGATCCGGTTCAACAGTACATCATGCATATTAAAACCACTTCTAGTGATCCGGTTCAACAGTACATCATGCATATTAAAACACCTTCTAGTGATCCGGTTCAACAGTACATCATGCATATTAAAACACCTTCTAGTGATCCAGTTCAACAGTACATCATGCATATTAAAACCACTCTTAGTGATCCGGTTCAACAGTACATCATGCATATTAAAACCACTTCTAGTGATCCGGTTCAACAGTACATCATGCATATTAAAACCACTTCTAGTGATCCGGTTCAACAGTACATCATGCATATTAAAACCACTCTTAGTGATCCAGTTCAACAGTACATCATGCATATTAAAACCACTTCTAGTGATCCAGTTCAACAGTACATCATGCATATTAAAACACCTTCTAGTGATCCGGTTCAACAGTACATCATGCATATTAAAACACCTTTTAGTGATCCAGTTCAACAGTACATCATGCATATTAAAACCACTCTTAGTGATCCAGTTCAACAGTACATCATGCATATTAAAACACCTTTTAGTGATCCAGTTCAACAGTACATCATGCATATTAAAACCACTTCTAGTGATCCGGTTCAACAGTACATCATGCATATTAAAACCACTTCTAGTGATCCGGTTCAACAGTACATCATGCATATTAAAACCACTTCTAGTGATCCAGTTCAACAGTACATCATGCATATTAAAACCACTCTTAGTGATCCGGTTCAACAGTACATCATGCATATTAAAACCACTTCTAGTGATCCAGTTCAACAGTACATCATGCATATTAAAACCACTTCTAGTGATCCGGTTCAACAGTACATCATGCATATTAAAACCACTTCTAGTGATCCGGTTCAACAGTACATCATGCATATTAAAACCACTTCTAGTGATCCGGTTCAACAGTACATCATGCATATTAAAACCACTCTTAGTGATCCAGTTCAACAGTACATCATGCATATTAAAACACCTTCTAGTGATCCAGTTCAACAGTACATCATGCATATTAAAACACCTTTTAGTGATCCAGTTCAACAGTACATCATGCATATTAAAACCACTCTTAGTGATCCAGTTCAACAGTACATCATGCATATTAAAACCACTTCTAGTGATCCGGTTCAACAGTACATCATGCATATTAAAACACCTTCTAGTGATCCAGTTCAACAGTACATCATGCATATTAAAACCACTTCTAGTGATCCGGTTCAACAGTACATCATGCATATTAAAACCACTTCTAGTGATCCGGTTCAACAGTACATCATGCATATTAAAACCACTCTTAGTGATCCAGTTCAACAGTACATCATGCATATTAAAACCACTCTTAGTGATCCAGTTCAACAGAGCTCATCAATAACCTGGGAAAACTAATCTCTGCAAGAGTAGCTTAGTATATTTTTGTCTTTCAATAAGTGTTGTTGGTGTCGAAAAGACAACTAGTCCTTGTGGTCTTTTCCTACCAGCACTGACTTTGCTGATAGCTTCTTTACTGAGGACAAATGTACTTGCGACGACGGTGATATGTGGCGACGACGGTGATATGTGGCGACGACGGTGATATTCTCACCAAGCTATCTTAAGGTGACTGTAAGTTGCTCTGGATGAGAGAGTCTGCTAAATGACTGAAATGTCAAATGTAACAGCAAGACATTGTAGTGAAAACAATCCTGCAAATCACAGACAGCCAATGAGAGTCTAATCGCTGCTTAGCCTAATCTAAGATGGATCAACATGTTTCTTTTCCACAAATGTACTGTACACCGCAAGCACACACACAGCCAGACCTTTACAGCATCAGTTACAACATTCACATACCACACACACACTAGTGTTGTCATGATACCAAAAATGTGACTTTGATAACGATACCAGGATTAGTATCATGGTACTTGATACCATCACGATACCACGGCTAAAAAAGGCGCATTGGCCAAATGTACAGAATGGCACTTGATCCAGATAGCCATGTATGCGTTAATGAATCAATTATACGTTAATGAATCAATTATACAATTTGACTTCGTTTTTACTAATCTAAATACATAACATAATGGTAGTCATTTATTTGAATGGTAAATCTCTATTGATAAACTGGGTAAATCAAGATGTAGCATAGGCATATTCACAATACAGATGAATGCCCCTCCGTTTATATACATTTTAAAAAATGGCTCTGCCTTTTGGGCCCCTTATGTGCTTGGGCTTCGAGGAGTCAGCCCTTGTATTAATCAGGCGCTGGGAGTGTGTGCATGCTGGTTTTGGCTGATTTAATGTGGTAACAGATGAAAAACAATCCATTTCCCTTCCATTGTGGCCTTGTTTATTGTACCGATCAACAACATTTGCATAGCAGAAGCAATATCTTCTTTTATAAAAGTGTGCGCGCTGTGTCTAACACTTAATGATGTCATTCAAACACAGTGACAGGAGAGACCTGAGGCGAGGGAGACCAAGTGAATGAATAACGTTTTTGGCAATGACTGTATGGTTTTTGGTGACAATCAGCTTTGAAATCAGCATATTTTGCATTATGGTTTGCATTACTATCACAAACAAAGTCCTAGGGTAGGGAATTGACGTTAACGTCAGCTGTAAGCTAGCAAGATAACTTTTTAGCTTCCAGCTTTGTAGGCTAACTTATCTTATTACATTGTAAAGTGTTCTAGCCTGTAATGAACATTGTTTTGCAGACAGTAATTAACAGTTGCACAATTTCTACATGCTGTGTTGCATTATTCAAGTGTGTTAACTTCTGTGCAACATGAGAGGAGAGCTAACATGATGCAGCCCAGACTCCCAGTGAGTGTAGTGGTTCCTCAGGACAGACTAGTCAGTATGAGAGGGGAGCTAACATGATGCAGCAGACTCCCAGTGAGTGTAGTGGTTCCTCAGGACAGACTAGTCAGTATGAGAGGGGAGCTAACATGATGCAGCCCAGACTCCCAGTGAGTGTAGTGGTTCCTCAGGACAGACTAGTCAGTATGAGAGGGGAGTTAACATGATACAGTCCAGACTCCCAGTGGTTCCCCAGGACAGACTAGAGTCACTATGAGAGGGGAGCTAACATGATGCAGCCCAGACTCCCAGTGAGTGTAGTGGTTCCTCAGGACAGACTAGTCAGTATGAGAGGGGAGCTAACATGATGCAGCCCAGACTCCCAGTGAGTGCAGTGGTTCCTCAGGACAGACTAGTCAGTATGAGAGGGGAGCTAACATGATGCAGCCCAGACTCCCAGTGAGTGTAGTGGTTCCTCAGGACAGACTAGTCAGTATGAGAGGGGAGCTAACATGATGCAGCCCAGACTCCCAGTGAGTGTAGTGGTTCCTCAGGACAGACTAGTCAGTATGAGAGGGGAGCTAACATGATGCAGCCCAGACTCCCAGTGAGTGTAGTGGTTCCTCAGGACAGACTAGTCAGTATGAGAGGGGAGCTAACATGATGCAGCAGACTCCCAGTGAGTGTAGTGGTTCCTCAGGACAGACTAGTCAGTATGAGAGGGGAGCTAACATGATGCAGCCCAGACTCCCAGTGAGTGTAGTGGTTCCTCAGGACAGACTAGTCAGTATGAGAGGGGAGCTAACATGATGCAGCAGACTCCCAGTGAGTGTAGTGGTTCCTCAGGACAGACTAGTCAGTATGAGAGGGGAGCTAACATGATGCAGCAGACTCCCAGTGAGTGTAGTGGTTCCTCAGGACAGACTAGTCAGTATGAGAGGGGAGCTAACATGATGCAGCAGACTCCCAGTGAGTGTAGTGGTTCCTCAGGACAGACTAGTCAGTATGAGAGGGGAGCTAACATGATGCAGCCCAGACTCCCAGTGAGTGTAGTGGTTCCTCAGGACAGACTAGTCAGTATGAGAGGAGAGCTAACATGATGCAGCAGACTCCCAGTGAGTGTAGTGGTTCCTCAGGACAGACTAGTCAGTATGAGAGGAGAGCTAACATGATGCAGCAGACTCCCAGTGAGTGTAGTGGTTCCTCAGGACAGACTAGTCAGTATGAGAGGGGAGCTAACATGATGCAGCCCAGACTCCCAGGGAGTGTAGTGGTTCCTCAGGACAGACTAGTCAGTATGAGAGGGGAGTTAACATGATACAGTCCAGACTCCCAGTGAGTGTAGTGGTTCCTCAGGACAGACTAGTCAGTATGAGAGGGGAGCTAACATGATGCAGCCCAGACTCCCAGTGAGTGTAGTGGTTCCTCAGGACAGACTAGTCAGTATGAGAGGGGAGCTAACATGATGCAGCAGACTCCCAGTGAGTGTAGTGGTTCCTCAGGACAGACTAGTCAGTATGAGAGGAGAGCTAACATGATGCAGCAGACTCCCAGTGAGTGTAGTGGTTCCTCAGGACAGACTAGTCAGTATGAGAGGGGAGCTAACATGATGCAGCCCAGACTCCCAGTGAGTGTAGTGGTTCCTCAGGACAGACTAGTCAGTATGAGAGGGGAGCTAACATGATGCAGCAGACTCCCAGTGAGTGTAGTGGTTCCTCAGGACAGACTAGTCAGTATGAGAGGAGAGCTAACATGATGCAGCAGACTCCCAGTGAGTGTAGTGGTTCCTCAGGACAGACTAGTCAGTATGAGAGGAGAGCTAACATGATGCAGCAGACTCCCAGTGAGTGCAGTGGTTCCTCAGGACAGACTAGTCAGTATGAGAAGAGAGCTAACATGATGCAGCCCAGACTCCCAGTGAGTGTAGTGGTTCCTCAGGACAGACTAGTCAGTATGAGAGGAGAGCTAACATGATGCAGCCCAGACTCCCAGTGAGTGTAGTGGTTCCTCAGGACAGACTAGTCAGTATGAGAGGAGAGCTAACATGATGCAGCCCAGACTCCCAGTGAGTGTAGTGGTTCCTCAGGACAGACTAGTCAGTATGAGAGGGGAGCTAACATGATGCAGCCCAGACTCCCAGTGAGTGTAGTGGTTCCTCAGGACAGACTAGTCAGTATGAGAGGGGAGCTAACATGATGCAGCAGACTCCCAGTGAGTGTAGTGGTTCCTCAGGACAGACTAGTCAGTATGAGAGGGGAGCTAACATGATGCAGCAGACTCCCAGTGAGTGTAGTGGTTCCTCAGGACAGACTAGTCAGTATGAGAGGAGAGCTAACATGATGCAGCCCAGACTCCCAGTGAGTGTAGTGGTTCCTCAGGACAGACTAGTCAGTATGAGAGGGGAGCTAACATGATGCAGCAGACTCCCAGTGAGTGTAGTGGTTCCTCAGGACAGACTAGTCAGTATGAGAGGAGAGCTAACATGATGCAGCAGACTCCCAGTGAGTGTAGTGGTTCCTCAGGACAGACTAGTCAGTATGAGAGGAGAGCTAACATGATGCAGCAGACTCCCAGTGAGTGCAGTGGTTCCTCAGGACAGACTAGTCAGTATGAGAGGAGAGCTAACATGATGCAGCCCAGACTCCCAGTGAGTGTAGTGGTTCCTCAGGACAGACTAGTCAGTATGAGAGGAGAGCTAACATGATGCAGCCCAGACTCCCAGTGAGTGTAGTGGTTCCTCAGGACAGACTAGTCAGTATGAGAGGGGAGCTAACATGATGCAGCAGACTCCCAGTGAGTGTAGTGGTTCCTCAGGACAGACTAGTCAGTATGAGAGGGGAGCTAACATGATGCAGCAGACTCCCAGTGAGTGTAGTGGTTCCTCAGGACAGACTAGTCAGTATGAGAGGAGAGCTAACATGATGCAGCCCAGACTCCCAGTGAGTGTAGTGGTTCCTCAGGACAGACTAGTCAGTATGAGAGGAGAGCTAACATGATGCAGCCCAGACTCCCAGTGAGTGTAGTGGTTCCTCAGGACAGACTAGTCAGTATGAGAGGGGAGCTAACATGATGCAGCCCAGACTCCCAGTGAGTGTAGTGGTTCCTCAGGACAGACTAGTCAGTATGAGAGGAGAGCTAACATGATGCAGCCCAGACTCCCAGTGAGTGTAGTGGTTCCTCAGGACAGACTAGTCAGTATGAGAGGGGAGCTAACATGATGCAGCCCAGACTCCCAGTGAGTGTAGTGGTTCCTCAGGACAGACTAGTCAGTATGAGAGGGGAGCTAACATGATGCAGCCCAGACTCCCAGTGAGTGTAGTGGTTCCTCAGGACAGACTAGTCAGTATGAGAGGGGAGCTAACATGATGCAGCAGACTCCCAGTGAGTGTAGTGGTTCCTCAGGACAGACTAGTCAGTATGAGAGGGGAGCTAACATGATGCAGCAGACTCCCAGTGAGTGTAGTGGTTCCTCAGGACAGACTAGTCAGTATGAGAGGGGAGCTAACATGATGCAGCAGACTCCCAGTGAGTGTAGTGGTTCCTCAGGACAGACTAGTCAGTATGAGAGGAGAGCTAACATGATGCAGCCCAGACTCCCAGTGAGTGTAGTGGTTCCTCAGGACAGACTAGTCAGTATGAGAGGGGAGCTAACATGATGCAGCCCAGACTCCCAGTGAGTGTAGTGGTTCCTCAGGACAGACTAGTCAGTATGAGAGGGGAGCTAACATGATGCAGCAGACTCCCAGTGAGTGTAGTGGTTCCTCAGGACAGACTAGTCAGTATGAGAGGGGAGCTAACATGATGCAGCCCAGACTCCCAGTGAGTGTAGTGGTTCCTCAGGACAGACTAGTCAGTATGAGAGGGGAGCTAACATGATGCAGCAGACTCCCAGTGAGTGTAGTGGTTCCTCAGGACAGACTAGTCAGTATGAGAGGGGAGCTAACATGATGCAGCAGACTCCCAGTGAGTGTAGTGGTTCCTCAGGACAGACTAGTCAGTATGAGAGGGGAGCTAACATGATGCAGCCCAGACTCCCAGTGAGTGTAGTGGTTCCTCAGGACAGACTAGTCAGTATGAGAGGAGAGCTAACATGATGCAGCAGACTCCCAGTGAGTGTAGTGGTTCCTCAGGACAGACTAGTCAGTATGAGAGGAGAGCTAACATGATGCAGCAGACTCCCAGTGAGTGTAGTGGTTCCTCAGGACAGACTAGTCAGTATGAGAGGGGAGCTAACATGATGCAGCCCAGACTCCCAGTGAGTGTAGTGGTTCCTCAGGACAGACTAGTCAGTATGAGAGGGGAGCTAACATGATGCAGCCCAGACTCCCAGTGAGTGTAGTGGTTCCTCAGGACAGACTAGTCAGTATGAGAGGGGAGCTAACATGATGCAGCCCAGACACCCAGTGAGTGCAGTGGTTCCTCAGGACAGACTAGTCAGTATGAGAGGGGAGCTAACATGATGCAGCAGACTCCCAGTGAGTGTAGTGGTTCCTCAGGACAGACTAGTCAGTATGAGAGGGGAGCTAACATGATGCAGCAGACTCCCAGTGAGTGTAGTGGTTCCTCAGGACAGACTAGTCAGTATGAGAGGGGAGCTAACATGATGCAGCCCAGACTCCCAGTGAGTGTAGTGGTTCCTCAGGACAGACTAGTCAGTATGAGAGGGGAGCTAACATGACGCAGCCCAGACTCCCAGTGAGTGTAGTGGTTCCTCAGGACAGACTAGTCAGTATGAGAGGGGAGCTAACATGATGCAGCAGACTCCCAGTGAGTGTAGTGGTTCCTCAGGACAGACTAGTCAGTATGAGAGGGGAGCTAACATGATGCAGCAGACTCCCAGTGAGTGTAGTGGTTCCTCAGGACAGACTAGTCAGTATGAGAGGAGAGCTAACATGATGCAGCCCAGACTCCCAGTGAGTGTAGTGGTTCCTCAGGACAGACTAGTCAGTATGAGAGGGGAGCTAACATGATGCAGCAGACTCCCAGTGAGTGTAGTGGTTCCTCAGGACAGACTAGTCAGTATGAGAGGAGAGCTAACATGATGCAGCAGACTCCCAGTGAGTGTAGTGGTTCCTCAGGACAGACTAGTCAGTATGAGAGGAGAGCTAACATGATGCAGCAGACTCCCAGTGAGTGCAGTGGTTCCTCAGGACAGACTAGTCAGTATGAGAGGAGAGCTAACATGATGCAGCCCAGACTCCCAGTGAGTGTAGTGGTTCCTCAGGACAGACTAGTCAGTATGAGAGGAGAGCTAACATGATGCAGCCCAGACTCCCAGTGAGTGTAGTGGTTCCTCAGGACAGACTAGTCAGTATGAGAGGGGAGCTAACATGATGCAGCAGACTCCCAGTGAGTGTAGTGGTTCCTCAGGACAGACTAGTCAGTATGAGAGGGGAGCTAACATGATGCAGCAGACTCCCAGTGAGTGTAGTGGTTCCTCAGGACAGACTAGTCAGTATGAGAGGAGAGCTAACATGATGCAGCCCAGACTCCCAGTGAGTGTAGTGGTTCCTCAGGACAGACTAGTCAGTATGAGAGGAGAGCTAACATGATGCAGCCCAGACTCCCAGTGAGTGTAGTGGTTCCTCAGGACAGACTAGTCAGTATGAGAGGGGAGCTAACATGATGCAGCCCAGACTCCCAGTGAGTGTAGTGGTTCCTCAGGACAGACTAGTCAGTATGAGAGGAGAGCTAACATGATGCAGCCCAGACTCCCAGTGAGTGTAGTGGTTCCTCAGGACAGACTAGTCAGTATGAGAGGGGAGCTAACATGATGCAGCCCAGACTCCCAGTGAGTGTAGTGGTTCCTCAGGACAGACTAGTCAGTATGAGAGGGGAGCTAACATGATGCAGCCCAGACTCCCAGTGAGTGTAGTGGTTCCTCAGGACAGACTAGTCAGTATGAGAGGGGAGCTAACATGATGCAGCCCAGACTCCCAGTGAGTGTAGTGGTTCCTCAGGACAGACTAGTCAGTATGAGAGGGGAGCTAACATGATGCAGCAGACTCCCAGTGAGTGTAGTGGTTCCTCAGGACAGACTAGTCAGTATGAGAGGGGAGCTAACATGATGCAGCAGACTCCCAGTGAGTGTAGTGGTTTCTCAGGACAGACTAGTCAGTATGAGAGGAGAGCTAACATGATGCAGCCCAGACTCCCAGTGAGTGTAGTGGTTCCTCAGGACAGACTAGTCAGTATGAGAGGAGAGCTAACATGATGCAGCCCAGACTCCCAGTGAGTGTAGTGGTTCCTCAGGACAGACTAGTCAGTATGAGAGGAGAGCTAACATGATGCAGCCCAGACTCCCAGTGAGTGTAGTGGTTCCTCAGGACAGACTAGTCAGTATGAGAGGGGAGCTAACATGATGCAGCCCAGACTCCCAGTGAGTGTAGTGGTTCCTCAGGACAGACTAGTCAGTATGAGAGGGGAGCTAACATGATGCAGCCCAGACTCCCAGTGAGTGTAGTGGTTCCTCAGGACAGACTAGTCAGTATGAGAGGAGAGCTAACATGATGCAGCAGACTCCCAGTGAGTGTAGTGGTTCCTCAGGACAGACTAGTCAGTATGAGAGGGGAGCTAACATGATGCAGCCCAGACTCCCAGTGAGTGTAGTGGTTCCTCAGGACAGACTAGTCAGTATGAGAGGGGAGCTAACATGATGCAGCAGACTCCCAGTGAGTGTAGTGGTTCCTCAGGACAGACTAGTCAGTATGAGAGGAGAGCTAACATGATGCAGCAGACTCCCAGTGAGTGTAGTGGTTCCTCAGGACAGACTAGTCAGTATGAGAGGAGAGCTAACATGATGCAGCAGACTCCCAGTGAGTGTAGTGGTTCCTCAGGACAGACTAGTCAGTATGAGAGGGGAGCTAACATGATGCAGCCCAGACTCCCAGTGAGTGTAGTGGTTCCTCAGGACAGACTAGTCAGTATGAGAGGGGAGCTAACATGATGCAGCAGACTCCCAGTGAGTGTAGTGGTTCCTCAGGACAGACTAGTCAGTATGAGAGGGGAGCTAACATGATGCAGCAGACTCCCAGTGAGTGTAGTGGTTCCTCAGGACAGACTAGTCAGTATGAGAGGAGAGCTAACATGATGCAGCCCAGACTCCCAGTGAGTGTAGTGGTTCCTCAGGACAGACTAGTCAGTATGAGAGGGGAGCTAACATGATGCAGCAGACTCCCAGTGAGTGTAGTGGTTCCTCAGGACAGACTAGTCAGTATGAGAGGGGAGCTAACATGATGCAGCAGACTCCCAGTGAGTGTAGTGGTTCCTCAGGACAGACTAGTCAGTATGAGAGGAGAGCTAACATGATGCAGCCCAGACTCCCAGTGAGTGTAGTGGTTCCTCAGGACAGACTAGTCAGTATGAGAGGAGAGCTAACATGATGCAGCCCAGACTCCCAGTGAGTGTAGTGGTTCCTCAGGACAGACTAGTCAGTATGAGAGGGGAGCTAACATGATGCAGCAGACTCCCAGTGAGTGTAGTGGTTCCTCAGGACAGACTAGTCAGTATGAGAGGGGAGCTAACATGATGCAGCAGACTCCCAGTGAGTGTAGTGGTTCCTCAGGACAGACTAGTCAGTATGAGAGGGGAGCTAACATGATGCAGCAGACTCCCAGTGAGTGTAGTGGTTCCTCAGGACAGACTAGTCAGTATGAGAGGGGAGCTAACATGATGCAGCCCAGACTCCCAGTGAGTGTAGTGGTTCCTCAGGACAGACTAGTCAGTATGAGAGGGGAGCTAACATGATGCAGCAGACTCCCAGTGAGTGTAGTGGTTCCTCAGGACAGACTAGTCAGTATGAGAGGGGAGCTAACATGATGCAGCCCAGACTCCCAGTGAGTGTAGTGGTTCCTCAGGACAGACTAGTCAGTATGAGAGGAGAGCTAACATGATGCAGCCCAGACTCCCAGTGAGTGTAGTGGTTCCTCAGGACAGACTAGTCAGTATGAGAGGGGAGCTAACATGATGCAGCCCAGACTCCCAGTGAGTGTAGTGGTTCCTCAGGACAGACTAGTCAGTATGAGAGGGGAGCTAACATGATGCAGCAGACTCCCAGTGAGTGTAGTGGTTCCTCAGGACAGACTAGTCAGTATGAGAGGGGAGCTAACATGATGCAGCCCAGACTCCCAGTGAGTGTAGTGGTTCCTCAGGACAGACTAGTCAGTATGAGAGGAGAGTTAACATGATGCAGCCCAGACTCCCAGTGAGTGTAGTGGTTCCTCAGGACAGACTAGTCAGTATGAGAGGGGAGCTAACATGATGCAGCCCAGACTCCCAGTGAGTGTAGTGGTTCCTCAGGACAGACTAGTCAGTATGAGAGGGGAGCTAACATGATGCAGCCCAGACTCCCAGTGAGTGTAGTGGTTCCTCAGGACAGACTAGTCAGTATGAGAGGGGAGCTAACATGATGCAGTCCAGACTCCCAGTGAGTGTAGTGGTTCCTCAGGACAGACTAGTCAGTATGAGAGGGGAGCTAACATGATGCAGCAGACTCCCAGTGAGTGTAGTGGTTCCTCAGGACAGACTAGTCAGTATGAGAGGGGAGCTAACATGATGCAGCAGACTCCCAGTGAGTGTAGTGGTTCCTCAGGACAGACTAGTCAGTATGAGAGGGGAGCTAACATGATGCAGCCCAGACTCCCAGTGAGTGCAGTGGTTCCTCAGGACAGACTACAGCTAGCAATGGGTAAGTGAAGCAGGCACGGTGCTCTCGCGCTATAAGTAGACATTGGCTGTGCTGATAGACAGACTTTATCCTCTCTCAATCAGTAAACGACGTGAGACACATTTGACAGAAGAACCGAAAGTACTGAACCGTTTTTCATGTTCTAGTATAGAAAAAGCACAGAAGTTTGGGTATACCGTGCAACACTAACACACACTGCCAACTACTTCCTTACCTCTTTCTTGCGGTTCTTGAGCATGTTCTGGAACTTGGACAGCTCCTTGTCCTGCTCGGCCTTGATGCGCTTGGCCTCGTCCCTCAGCCGGTTGGTGTGCTCCTGCTCCAGCCTCTCGATGGTCTGCTTCTGCTGTCTCTCCAGGTTCTCCACTTCCTGATCGTAGTGGCGCTTCTTACTCTGTAGAATGAGGGTGTCATTTTGATTCGGTGTCAGTTCGTCCCTTTCACCAGAAATAGAACTAGTATCCAAACACTGGTCACCAAAGAATGACTGGCATATTACAGAAAGCCATGGCATTTCAATGGCATCCCGTTTGCCTTGGATTTACTAGCTGGCTAGTGGATTCAGTCTCTGTCTAAACTGTGAGTGGCAGGTTGACTGACATACAGGAGGATTTACCTAGTCCAGAAATAAGTCATGACGTAACAGGAGCAAAAGGCACATGGAAGCTGTGGTGAGGACGGGACATACCTCTGTAATACTGGGCAGGGACCAACTGGTCTTACTGGACTAATTCAGCTTACTGTTTCACAGTCATGTGTGGTTTAGCATGCTCCTTCAGGATTGGTTGTGACCACACCAGTAGGCAATCTTCTGTCACTGTGCTAGGTTGGACACAGTGTGACTGGGGCCAGGGTCGCGAATAGGCAATTATAGTACTACAGCACTACCTGCAATTACAGTACTACACGGTACCTTTCAATAGGTATCAAAGCACCTCCCACTGAGGCTTTGACAAAATAGATAGTGACTCACGGTCGTCTCCTGTTCGAAGCGGCGGCATATCTGCTCTTTCTGCTGCTGCAGTTTATTGCTGAGCTGCTGCTGGGCCCTCTGTTCCTCTTTTTGCAGGAAACGCAGCTCCCTCAGCTCCTGACGCCTGGGAGAGGAGGGGGAAAAAACCATGAGAGGAACATATTTTTCTCCAAAAGGAGATTAAACAACCCAAAGCAATGGAGGAAGGGTCTCTCTCAAGAGACCAATGAAAACGTTATATAACAAGATATCTCTATGCATGCGACTCAGTAGCACTTTGATATGCAAATGAACTGAGGGCAAAAGGGGGTGCAACTCAATATTAGGAAGGTGTTTCTAATGTTTTGTACACTCAATATACTAAAATAGCTACATTTGCTAGTTCAGTTAGAGCCTAAGCTTGAGCTTATACTGCAGGAGAGATGGATTATATCCTTGCATAATATTAGCATATATACATATATTTCAATGCATAATGCTCAAAGTGCTAATTCCTGCAACAAATCTTTACCTGAGGAACCTCATCTCCTCGTTCTTGGTGTCATTGTCGGTGATGATCTTCGACGTCGTCACGCTAACCTCGACTCCATCCACCACGAACCTACGGGTCTTCTTCAGTGTCTTCTTCTGGCGCTTGGTGTCCTGAAAAACAAAATGGTGGCAATAAATATGCCATCAATATACTGCAGTTGGACTACTTTATGGGATAAAGCGGTCATTATAAACATTACAATTCCTAAGCATTTATAACACCGATAATAATGTATGAAGCATTTATAATGGTGTATTCATGAGGGTTACTACTGGATTACTTAGCTATTACCAATGGATTTGATCAAAGACATCCTCTAAAGAGAGTGTATTGTGATGCCGTACCTGTATGGAGAGGGGTCCTGGCTCCTTGGTTTTGGTCAGGAAGCTGGAGATGGACAGGTTCATGTCTATGCTGCCGTTATCTGCAGCAGAACTACTCCCAGAGTCCGAATCCCTCTCCTTCTCATCCTTAGACTTCACTGGAGTCCCTGTCTCCGCAGTTGGCTTATACTCCACTCTCTCTTTCTCTCCTTGCTCCTCTTTCCAGACAGCTGAAGATGCAGGTGTGAGTTTGTCTTCCACCTTAGTCTCCTCTGGGGTTGTCACGGTAACCTTTGCTTCTTTGCTAGGCTCCTCGTTGGCTGGTTCCTCCTCAACTTCTATCTTGCCTTCTGTTGGCTCTTCCTTGGCCTCTGACCCTTCTGTGGTGATCTCATTCGTCTGGACCTCAGCTGTGTCCACTTCCTTTTCATCTTGATTGGATATGGCCAGTTGTTCCATCTCCTTGTCACCTATGGTGACTACAGCATTGGAAACGGTTCCTTCTGGTTGAGGCTCTGCTGGTTTCTCAGCTGGTTCTGAAGAAGCTATCTCACTGGGTTCTGTTGGGGAAACCTCTGTTATTTCTGGAACCTTCTCCTCCTCTTCCTTCACCTCTACTGGTTTCTCACTGGCTTCTGTTGTCTCTCCATTTATTGGAGCACCAAGGGTCTCATCCATTTTCTCCACTTCTGCAGGGACAGCAAGCTCCTCGACGAAGCTAGTGTCCACAACCAGGTTCTCCTCTGGCTTGACAACGCTTGGTTCAGGGATCTTTTCAACAATCTGTGGTGTTGGGATAACCGGTTCAGCCTTCTCCGGTAAAGACTCCAAGATGGAGGCTGAGGGAGACTGAGGGAGCTTCTCATCCTCCGAGCTGGCAACACTGGCATCGGACGGTGCACGTTTGTGACCCTGAAGAATACGTGATGAAAATCAAAATGTAGGTTAAAAATAATCAACAGATAATGTCTAGATTAGCAATTCAAATAATAGAAGATTCTAAATATATCCTTCTAACCAATAGTCAATCACTTTCCTTATTTTTGTCAAGTCAGTAGAAGTCAGCTTGTTCTTTATAACGAAGGATGAAGACCACAGAAGAATACTCACTGTCCATCTATAGCGTTTCACACTCTCATCTGGTTATTTTTCTAACTGAGCTGTCTGTGGTGTGACATACCCGTTGTGTCTCTCCGTCCTCCTCCTCCTCTTCCTCCTTGTGTTCCTCAATCTCCTCGTAAACCTCAGCCTTTGCTTCAGCGATCAGCTCCCTCAGCGGTCTGCTGTCTGTCACAGTACTCAAAAATGGATGCTGCAACGATAAAGAAAGAAAAAGATGCACAATATTGAGGACACTTTTAGATATAAAGACTGTTATGTCCCCTTGAAGTGGACTACTTACACTGCACCTGAAAAGACAACGTCAATATTTGTGCGATTTCAAAATTGCAGTCGAAGAGGTGCAATTGAGACATCACACAAATCAAGATTTAAAGAGAAAAAAAACCTGACATAGACTGACCAGGTGAATCCAGCTGGAAGCTATGATCCCTTATTGATGTCACCTGTTAAATCCACTTCAATCAGTGTAGATGAAGAGGATGAGACAGGTTAAATAACGTTTTTGAAGCCATGATACAATTGAGACATGGATTGTGTATGTCTGCCATTCAGAGGGTGAATGGGTAAGACAAAAGATTTAAGTGCCTTTGAACAGGGTATGGTAGTAGGTGCCAGGCACACCAGTTTGAGTGTGTCAAGAACTGCAACGCTGCTGGGTTTTTCACACTCAACAGTGAATAAAGAATGGTCTACCACTCAAAGGCCATCCAGACAACTTGACATAACTGTGGGAAGCATTGGAGTCAACATGGGCCAGCATCCCTGTGGAACGCTTTCTAAACCTTGTAGTCCATGCCTCTGAGTTGAGGCTGTTCTGAGGGCAAAGTGGGGTGCAACTCAATAGTAGGAAGGTGTTCCTAATGTTTTGTACGCTCAGTGTATATTTAGTCAAAAAATGTGAAGTACAATCTTCATAACAATCTGATTAATAGACAAAGCACACTGTCTTCCCTACTGTACTGGTACTGCAGTCATAATGCATCCCGTTTCCAAACAACAAAACCAAAGTCTTACCTTGTCCTTCTTTTGCCAGGACACCTGCTGAACATAATTAATCGCCGGCCTAAGAATTTGCAGCTTCTTCGCTATCAACACGTTCGCCGGTGGTAGACTACTGTTCTGTATTTTCGAGCCCATTTGACCTTTTGGTAAAAGATACCAACGATACTCCTGTTGCACTGTCCCACACTGAGCTCATGTGTGTTTATGTCCTCCGTACGCCATATCTCCTTACTGTCTGTCTGGCAGTCATTCTGTCTAGCTTGGCGGTCGCTCTTTAAACCCTTTTGGAAAGAAAAGCCTGTTGTGCTGACGGAGGCGCAGAGGGGATAAGTGAGTATCGTTAGCGCGCTAGCTAGCACACCAGGTACCTGGCTGACACAGATGTACCTTAGATGCACCGGCTGAGCAGCTATCGCATCATGATCAGGGCCAATATGGCCATGTATTTAATTTGACAGGTGGCCATGGGATGGATTGGCGCGGAGTGCTGTGCTAGGGGGCGGGGGGGCGAGGGAAAAAACAGGAGGAGGTGGGGTGAGGCGAAGAGGTGGTGGGCTGAGGAGGAGAGGTGGTGGGCTGAGGAGGAGAGGAGGTGGGGTGAGGCGAAGAGGTGGTGGGCTGAGGAGGAGAGGAGGTGGGGTGAGGCGAAGAGGTGGTGGGGTGAGGAGGAGAGGAGGTGGGGTGAGGAGGAGAGGAGGTGGGGTGAGGAGGAGAGGAGGTGGGGTGAGGAGGAGAGGAGGTGGGCTGAGGAGGAGAGGAGGTGGGGTGAGGAGAAGAGGTGGTGGGGTGAGGAGAAGAGGTGGTGGGGTGAGGAGAAGAGGTGGTGGGCTGAGGAGGAGAGGAGGTGGGGTGAGGAGGAGAGGAGGTGGGGTGAGGAGGAGAGGAGGTGGGCTGAGGAGAAGAAGAGGTTGGGTGAGGGAACAAAGAGGAAGGTGAGGGCAAAAGGGGGCAACAGGTGTGTCACCATTACCTGTAGAAGTTGTGCCACATTCCATCTGTTGTCCACATTCTTATCGAGACACTTTCTTAGGAAATCACTGAACTCTGGAGACCTGAAGAGAGTGAATGGAGATCCCTTGTCATAACTACAACATTGAAAATGGGCTACAAATAAACAGTGTCATGTATTCCTCTCAAAGGCATTGAGGTAAATTAGAATAGGTAGAACCATCAACAGATATGGCATGTGCAGAGAGGAGTGAATTAGTGATACAATCTCTCTAGGCAAGAAAGTGCAAGAAAAGGAACATTGTGCAGAGTGACAGCGTATCAAAGGGGCATTTCTTCCTTCCCATTTAATTGAAGGTTCCTGAGGCCAAACCTAGACAGAAATAACTTGTCTGCCAGGCTGCCACATCACTGACTGACACGCCAGACTTACCAGCGCGACGGCTGCATCAGGGTAGGAGGATCGGCCTTGGCTATTTTCAGCAGGACTCTCATTGGGTTCATCTCGTGGTTGGGAGGCTCAATCTGGGCCATCTCGATCAGAGTCACCCCCAGGGACCAGATGTCAGCCTTGTAGTCGTACGGACGGTCCTTAAACGTCTCACACATCACCACCTCCGGGGCCATCCTGGGAAGAACGGATAAAAAAGAACCAATCAGAGGATATGAAATGTTTCAGTGAAATATGAATGACCAATGAAAAAAAGGGACAAAATATATTAGATGAAATGTAAATGACAAAGAAACGAATTGTGTGGAAATGTGGAATTGTATCATTTTTGTACAGTAATATTGGGATTTTGTAGGCTATACATTAAGGTTTCTATAAATTGAAATGCAAGTAAATATTTTTTGGGTAAATACATTAAAAAGTAAATCATGATGCCTGGCCAATTCAGAAGAATGGGGAGAAAGAGTAATTTGATGAATTACGACAACATGACATGTTTTCATGTTTGACTCACCAGTATGGCGTCCCGATGAAAGAGTCTCTCCTCTGTAGTGTTTTGGTATTTTTGGCCGACACACCAAAGTCAGCTGAAACACAGAAGGGAAACAGTGCTGCTATTAGCAACTAGGGTACAACATGTTGGTGTTGTTCATAAGAATTAACCTAAACCAGGGGTATTCATCCTGGGGTCCGCGGCCCCCTAGAGGTACTGCAGGGGGTCCGCAAAAATATACACAGTATATATTGAAGTGCTTTAGATGTTTTTTTTACTTAAATGTTTTTAATAATATCGCTAGCATCAACAGAACATTTTTTAAATGACATACACTACTGTTATAAAGTTTGGGGTCACTTAGAAATGTCCTTGTTTTTGAAAGAAAAGCAATTTTTTTGTCCATTAAAATAACATCAAATTGATCAGAAATACAGTGTAGAAATTGTTCATGTTGTAAATGACTATTTTAGTTGAAAACGGCAGATTTTTGATGGAATATCTACATAGGCGTACAGAGGCCCATTATCAGCAACCATCACTCCTGTGTTTCTAAGTGACCCCAAATTTTTGAACAGTAGTGTACCTATACATGACTAACCTTTGTTTAACCAGATAAACAGATGCTCTTAGCAAAGATGTGTTTGGTGTTTCCATTCTAGCTAATAGGCCATGTTCAGAAACACAATGGAAATAAGCCTTTATTGTGTGTTATCCTCTATGATTTCACTCGTGTGCATGTATGTCTTTTTCAAGTGTGCTTGTTTTTTTAATATGGTCGAATTAATAAAACAATTGGGCTCCTGAGTGACGCAGCGGTCTAAGGCACTGCATCTCAGTGCAAGAGGCGTCACTACAGCCCCTGGTTCGAATCCAGGCTATATCACATCCGGCCATGATTGGGAGTCCCATAGGGCGGCGTACAATTGGCCAAGCTTCGTCCGGGTTTGGCCGGGGTAGGCCGTCACTGTAAATAATAATTTGTTCTTAACTGACTAGCCTAGTTAAATAAAGGTTAAATTAAAAATAATAAACCAAACAATTATGTGAGAGTTCCTCTTCCAATTATAACACAGCTAGAAGAAGGAGCCAGATGTCTCACCGGATGTACAAATCTGAAGCGTCCGCTTAAAACGACCAAATATAACGATGAGAGGAAGTCCAGTGGCGGGAAGCGGAAGAAGCTGAAACTAGATGAAACTTGCCGACATTCGACTAATTTACTCATTGATTAAACAATACAGTTCTCTTCCAAAAACTACAATAACTGTTACAAACAGAGTGCACTAAGTTTTGTAGACTTGACCCGTTAGAAAAAATTTGAAGAAATTGCATTGTTTAGGAGTGCAAGGGCGAATTGAGTTATTGCACACCCTCAGTTCACAGACTAGGCGTTCCCTAACAGAAATATGCAAATACATGCTAGAACGCGACAATAGGATTGTGCTAGCTGGTGCTTGGCTCTGCCCAAACCTGGCTTGTTCTGCCCATTGGGAACAACACCGTTGGTGTATCTTGGGTTAGTTACCAGTATCTTTGATTATGATGTGGGAGGACAAAATAATGAAAAAACTATCTACCAAATCTATTCATTTAAACATGTTATTTACTTATCCTTGCCAGTATCATTCACCTGATGATAAGACGTGACATGTTTGTTTTTGCTAACGTATGATAGTGGTCCCAGGGTCGCTGGCTTTCCTGGGAGGGGGTCGCTGGCCATGAAAATGTTGAAGACCCCTGGCCTAAGCCAATCTATACATGTTAGACAATGGTTTCTGAAATAGATATAGGCTTTCAGCCAAATCCAGGCTTATTCAAAAGCATAACAGTAATCATGTTAGCGACACGGAAAACATGCAGCAACAGAAAATATTTTTACGTAACATGTGCATCTGAACAATGACATGTGTTGTTTATAACAGAGTGTGTGTGTGTGTGTGTGTGTGTACGTGTGTTTGTGATTCATCTTTCCCACAAAGTCTCTCACTGCCTGTCACTGACATGCAAACAGGCACTTTCACAGCCACCTTTGTTATGTCACTGTACTGATACAAACCCTACTTTGTTCTGCATTATCACATCAAGCCTGTTACAGGCACAAAGTTACGACTCATCCTAATACACAACCTACTGCATGATGAGTCGGGAGCTCACTGTGTGGAGCACCCCTCACTGTGGACCAATATGACAGAACAATGATGACATGCAGGCTTTCCTAACACGCTATCGATTTGTAGGCAGTTAGCATTGCCATAATTGAGTGACATAACTGATTCGTAGATGAGCGCTACAATATTACGTGATGGAACATTTCTGTCTGTATACTGTGTTATAAATGTTATGATAAACATAACCAACAAATACCACCTTATTCCTCTTTTTTCTCTTCCACATCTGCGCTAAACATATTTGGTGTTTCATAGCGGTGATATCATGCGTTTATTTTTGACCAGATGCACTCTCTAACATCCAAGAACGCACTTCTATGGTGCATCCAAAAACTCCCCCTGGCCCTACTAAAAGCGGCAATATGTCACTTTTTGGGGAACCAACCAAATTCACATAGAAATGTGAGTTATAAATCTGTCGTTCCCATTGAAAGCAAGTCTAAGAAGCGGTAGATCTGTTCTACGCGTGCTATTTCTATGATTCCCGTTCTTATGCTTAGTTTTAGTGTCTTTTACTTTTGGTTTTGTACACCAGCTTCAAACGCTGACAATATGGTTGCAGTCATTGCAGCTAAAAGGTGGCACAACCAGTTATTGAGTGGAAGGGGAAAATTACTTTTTCACACAGGGGAATTGCTTGTTGCATAACTTTGTTAATTAAAGAAATAAAATAACTATACATTTTTTGGGGTTATTTCTAAACTCAGGTTCCCTTTATCTAATATTAGGTTTTGGTTGAAGATCTGATAACGTTCAGCATAAAAAATAAAGAAAATCAGAAAGGAGGCAAAGACTTTTTCAAGGAACTGTGCAATATTTTGGATGATTGAAAATATATTTCACAGTGGTTTAGATGGTACAATGATTCTCTACACATTGCTTGTTTTGTCACAAACTGAAATTAGGCGACCTATTAGAATTTTAGCAACCAGGAAATGGTGGAACGACAGTCGAATAGCCTTTTTTCTAAGAGTGTACGGTGGTTCATTCCACCTTAGTGGTGGTGTGCATTGACTGTAAAAGTGTCTTCTACTAAAGGACTACATGTACATGTTAAGCACGGATAGTTGGTTAGGACAGTGGTTTTCAAACCCCTCCTCGGGGACCCCTGGACGTTTCACAATTTTGTTGTAGCCCTGAACTACATCACCTGAAACACCTCTCCAGGGGTTTGATTGTTGACAAGTTGCGTCAGGTGTTCTAGCTGTGGAATAGTTCTAATACATGGAATGGCTGCGGGTCCCCAGGGAGAGGTTTGTGAAACACTGGGTTAGGTAACTCCCAGCCCCTCTTCTCCAGTCTCTTACCCAGTTTGACGTCTCCGTTCAGGGATAGCAGGATGTTCCCAGCCTTCAGGTCTCTGTGGATCACCTTGTTGTCGTGGAGGTAGAGGAGGGCCTGGAGGGTCTGCTTACACACCACCCGGATCTGGGGCTCCGTCAGGGGCCTCTCTAGCTCTGAGGGACCGGGGCCACAAACACACACTTAGCATTCCTCCTCACACACTGGGTTTCACTCACACAGTCACACACACACACCCTCAGTAATAGGACTGAGCCACCGCTCCACCTGCACAGAACTCTATCAGGATCTACAAAATAAGAGAAGAATGGTTACAGTAGATCCAGTACAGTGGATTAAAGGCTGTATCAATGAAGAATGTTCATACTGATACCTTATCAATGTAGTATGAGGGTGGTCTACATCGTGTTGGTGCTAATCACTTGTAGTTAAAATCAGTTAACTGTTACTATACTGTTATATCATCACATTTCAATCCCATAATATTGTTAAATACATTACCAATGATTTATCACTCATCTGCTTATCATATTCTTTAGAAGTAGGATATAGGAAGGCTGACTCACCCAGCATGACGGCATCCACCGCTCCACCTGCACAGAACTCTATCAGGATCTACAAAATAAGAGAAGAATGGTTACAGTAGATCCAGTACAGTGGATTAAAGAAAACTAACAGCATTCATCTAATAAGGTAAAAATACCATAACAGCTTAAATACCATAGTAACAGGTAAACACACCATACATTTACAACATGTGGTCTTTGTCAATGGAGTCCTGTCTGGACCCAGTAGCCTTACAATTCAATGCAAAGGGTCTTAAAGGGTCTCAAGTTCAATGATATCAAGACGCAACACACTTAACTCTACCTATCCATCACGTAGGCCTAAGTTGTTACACTATGGACCAGCAAACCTTCTCCCCTCCATACTTAAAAGCCCCCCCCCCCCCCCCCCCCGTCACCTGCTTCATACAAAAACAACACTTTAAAAGTCTCTGTGGCCCGTATTCTCAGAGTGTCTCGGAGTAGGAGTTCTAATCTAGGATCAGTTTTCCCTTTTAGATCAATGACTGAATATGATTATATGGACATTAGAGAGGACCTGATCCTAGATCAGAACTCCTACTGAGACGTTTTGTGTATACAGGCCCTGCTGTGTAAAACAATTTGAAAGTGAGTTGAACAGTGAACCTCCTCCTGCCCAGGTTCAGTGAATGAAACCTGCTGAGCCTTAAATGGTTTCAAGGAGCTCTCAATATGGCTGCCTTGCGCCGCTGAGGTAAGAGGATTGGCCAGAGGGGCCATTCTGTTGCTTTGCTCTGAAGGCTTTCTCAGAGTATGCACATGCAGCCTAGCCTAGCGTAGCAAGCCAGAACATAGCCCTTTCCCCAAATAGGATTAGGAGTTTCCATGCACGCCTCAGGTAGGAGGGGGCTATCTTTAGCTGTAGCAGCGATGAGGCTAGGTATTTGGAGGAGAGACACACCTAGCCATTCAGTGTAGGGAGGTAGTATCGTTAGACTAGCATAGTCCTGATACGTCAATAGACTTTGGACTGTATCAGGGATATAACCTAGCCTAGCATGCTGCTAACACTACGGATACAACAGAGAAACAATTAGGCTAACAAAAACTAAATAACAAGCTAAAGTGATCCACGGCCCTACTGTGCTCAATACAGTAGAAATGTAGTTAGTTAGGGCTGAGTAGAAAAGAGAAATGCTACTGACAGTGAAACAATGTAAGACATATTTGGTGAGAGGTGCCAAGAAGAGGCAGACAAAACACACTTTCTCAATGTAACACAGTCAATGAAAAATTTTAGGTACTCCCTATTCTCCTTTTGGCTAGTATTTAGAGAGAAGTTGACCTGTTCACCTATTGAGGTTTATAGTCAAACATAATTATTGCAACAACGACCCGTGTGAACTTTCTAAGAAGAGGGTGGGTAGATCATCTTATATATTGCAGATAGATTGTGGCTTCCATTAACGTAATTTCCAATCCCCCATAATTTTTTTTGTAAATATATATATACACACACACTTGAAGTCGGAAGTTTACATACACCTTAGCCAAATACACTTAAAACTCAGTTTCTCACAATTCCTGACATTTAATCCAAGTAAAAAGTCCCTGTTTTAGGTCAGTTAATATCACCACTTTATTTGAAGAATGTGAAATGTCAGAATAATAGTAGAGAGAATTATTTTATTTCAGCTTTTATTTCTTTCATCACATTCCCAGTGGGTCAGAAGTTTACATACACTCAATTAGTATTTGGTAGCATTGCCTTTAAATTGTTTAACTTGGGTCAAACATTTCGGGTAGCCTTCCACAACCTTCCCACAATAAGTTGGGTGAATTTTGGGCCATTCCTCCTGACAGAGCTGGTATAACTGAGTCAGGTTTGTAGGCCTCTGTGTTCGCACACCCTTTTTCAGTTCTGCCCACAAATTTTCTATAGGATTGAGGTCAAGGCTTTGTGATGGCCACTCCAATACCTTGTTGTCCTTAAGCCATTTTGCCACAACTTTGGAAGTATGCTTGGCGTCATTGTCCATTTGAAAGACCCATTTGCGACCCAGCTTTAACTTCTACTTGCACACAATCCCGGATCCGGGAGCACCCTCATCAGTAAAAAAGCTGACTAGCATAGCCTAGCATAGCGCCACACGTAAATACTAGCATCTAAATATCATTAAATCACAAGTCCAAGACACCAGATGAAAGATACACATCTTGTGAATCCAGCCATCATTTCTGATTTTTAAAATGTTTTACAGGGAAGACACAATATGTATTTCTATTAGCTAACCACGATAGCAAAAGACACAACTTTTTTTTCCCACCATTTTTTTCCTGCATAGGTAGCTATCACAAATTCGACCAAATAAAGATATAAATAGTCACTAACCAAGAAACAACTTCATCAGATGACAGTCTGATAACATATTTATTGTATAGCATATGTTTTGTTAGAAAAATGTGCATATTTCAGGTATAAATCATAGTTTTACATTGCAGCCACCATCACAACTCTCACCAAAGCAACTAGAATAACTACAGAGAGCAACGTGAATTACCTAAATACTCATCATAAAACATTTATGAAAAATACACAGCGTACAGCAAATGAAAGACAAAGATCTTGTGAATCCAGCCAATGTTTCAGATTTTTTAAGTGTTTTACAGCGAAAACACAATATAGCATTATATTAGCTTACTACAATAGCCAACCACACAACAGCATTGATTCAAGCCAACAATAGCGATAACGAATAAACCAGCAAAAGATATTAATTTTTTCACTAACCTTCTCAAACTTCTTCAGATGACAGTCCTATAACATCATATTACACAATACATATAGAGTTTGTTCGAAAATGTGCATATTTAGCGGCACAAATCGTGGTTATACAATGAGAATAGTAGCCAAGCTGCCAACAAAATGTCGGGAGAAATCTTGGGAGAGGCACCTAATCTAATCAGTAACTAATCATAAACTTGACTAAAAAATACAGGTTGGACAGCAAATGAAAGATACATTAGTTCTTAATGCAACCGCTGTGTTAGATTTTTAAAATTAACGTTACTACGACATACAGCGTGCGTTAAAGCGAGACCGCACCGAAATTAATGGCGGAATAGTAGTTTCACATTTTTCAACAGAACAACGAATTAACATCATAAATAGTTCTTACTTTCAGAATCTTGGGCAAGTTGTCCTTTGTCCAGAAGAATCGTTGCTCGGTTGTAGATTGTCGCCTTCAACTTTGGAATTAGCAGTAAACATTAGCCATGTGGCGAAGACGTGCCCAACTCACTATAACGCAGCACAAAGAAATATCCGAAAATCGCAATAAACTGATATAACTCGGTTTAAAATAACTACATTATGATGTCTTTAACACCTATATCGAATAAAATCAGAGCCGGATATATCTAAGGCCTATAACGAGAGCTTTCCAGAGCGCCATCCTGAGGTCTGTCTTGCGTCATGGCGAATGTTGAAAAGAGTGTACCCCACGTTCCAAAACCCTTTATATGGCCTCAGATCTGCCTAGCAACACCATTCCAATTCTCACCGCTTGCTGACATATAGGGGAAGGCGTATGCAGTGCATGTCGACCAATAGAAGACATGCAAATTAATAAACTGACCCTAGAACAGACTGCCTGATTTCAGATTTCTCGCTTCCTGACAGGAAGTTTGCTCCAACTTGAGTTCTGTTTTACTCACAGATATAATTCAAACGGTTTTAGAAACTAGAGAGTGTTTTCTATCTAATAGTAATAATAATATGCATATTGTACGAGCAAGAATTGAGTACGAGGCAGTTTAATTTGGGAATGTAATTATTACAAAGTGAAAACAGCACCCCCTATTGAGAAAAGGTTAACTTCCTGACTGATGTCTTGAGATGTTGCTTCAATACATCCACATAATTTTCCTTGCACATGTCATCTATTTTGTGAAGTGCACCAGTCCCTCCTGCAGCAAAGCACCCCCACAACATGATGCTGCCACCCCCGTGCTTCACGGTTGGGATGGTGTTCTTCGGCTTGCAAGCCTGCCTCTTTTTCCTCCTAACATAACAATGGTCATTATGGCCAAACGGTTCTATTTTTGTTTCATCAGACCAGAGGACATTTCTCCAAAAAGTACAATCTTTGTCCCCATGTGAAGTAGCAAACCGTAGTCTGGCTTTTTTTATGACGGTTTTGGAGCAGTGGCTTCTTACTTGCTGAGCGGCCTTTCAGGTTATGTCAATATAGGACTCGTTTTACTGTGGATATAGATACTTCTGTATCCAGAACCCGTCTCTTTCCTGAACGGTATGACAGCTGCGTGGTCCCATGGTGTTTATACTTGCGTACTATTGTTTGTACAGATGAACGTGGTACCTTCAGCTGTTTGGAAATTTCTCCCAAGGATGAACCAGACTTTTGGAGGTCTACAATATGTTTTTCTGAGGTATTGGCTGATTTCTTTTGATTTTCCCATGATGTCAAGCAAAGAGGCACTGAGTTTGAAGGTAGGCCTTGAAATACATCCACAGGTACACCTCTAATTGACTCAAATGATGTCAATTAGCCTATCAGAAGCTTCTAAAGCCATGACATCATTTTCTGGAATTTTCCAAGCTGTTTAAAAGGCACAGTCAACTTAGTGTATGTAAACTTCTGACCTGCTGGAATTGTGATACAGTGAATTATAAGTGATGCACAAAGTAGATGTCCTAACCGACTTGCCAAAACTATAGTTTGTTAACAAGAAATTTGTAGAGTTGTTGAAAAACGAGTTTTAATGACTCCAACCTAAGTGTATGTAAACTTCCGAGTTCAACTGTATGCATTTATGTATATAACAACAACAAAAATCCCTTATTATGTTCCCCTAACCCTTCCATCCCTCCCCCAATTGGAGTAAACTAATGGACAACAACTCTTAGGCTTCTACTTCCAGCTTATACATACTATATACATTTTACGGACACAGTATATTTTAAAATATTATCTTTTTGTTTGTTTTTAGTCCCATCCTTCAGCTCCACTCAACCCCTCCCATCTATCTCTGAACACCATCCAGTTGATTTCTATTTGCCATATATTTTTTGAACTGTGCTGTGATGTTTTACAAAAAAAGAATCAATTCTTAGTTTAGCCTTATTACAATCATATCAAACATAAAATTCAACAAAAACCTTTCTTTCTACCCAACAAAACTCTTGTAAAAAAAAAAAAAAAAGGCAGTATGCTCCGCCTAGCCTTGAAGCAGTCTTGTCATTCATACAGGCCCTTGTAGTGTTGTTTCACTGGTAGGCGGGCTGTTGTTTTAGTCCAGCTGCATGTACAATAGTGTACAATAGGCCAAACAGTGGGTCTTTACAGTGGCAGGCGGGTAGAGAGGAACTACAAGGCTGTCACCATGACTTCCTCTCCCAGCACACACACAGCCCTCTGAGGAGCCATTCATGTGGTGTAGAGAGAGACGGAGGACACAGCTCTGAGATAGCAGCTGCGTGGCTAAGATCCTAACCAAAGGTTAAAGGTCAGGTAAATTGTGGTTTGTGTGACAAAGATATGCAACATATGAAAAAAAATAGGTATATGATCTGACCCATGATTAGGCCTAACAGTCGAAGGTCAAGTACATTGTGGTTAGGATAGGAAATTAGAATGGCTGAGTCTGCGGATCTGTAGGTAACAGCCCCGTCCCTTTTCCCCAGAGCTGAAGATCTGAATCACGTACTGCGCATGTTTCTTTATCTTTACCCAAATAATGTTGTGGTCACCCTCCATTCACATTTCTCACTGTCAATCGTTAATGATCATTCTTTAAGTTTTACCAGTGAAATGTCCATGAAGCATCTGCATACCAACCATTTGATCTCAATCAGTTTCATGGGGATGTGCATTTACTGTGCCTTCGGAAAGTATTCAGACCCCTCGACTTTTCCCACATTTTGTTACGTTACAGCCTTATTCTAAAACGGATTAAATATATATTTCTCAGAAATACACACACAATACCCCCATAATGATAAAGCGAATGTATACATAAGTATTCAGACCCTTTGCTATGACACTTGAAATTGAGCTCAGGTGCATCCTGTTTCCATTGATCATCCTTGAGATGTTTCCACAACTTAGTTGGAGTTCACATGTGGTAAATTCAATTGATTGGACATGATTTGGAAAGGCACACACCTGTCTATTTAAGGTGTCACAGTTGACAGTGCATGTCAGAGCAAAATCTGAAGATCTGGGGAAGGATACAAAAACATTTCTGCAGCATTAAAGGTCCCCAAAAACACAGTGGCCTCCATCATCTTAAACGAAAGAAGTTTGGAACCACCAAGACTCTTCCTAGAGCTGGCCGTCCGGCCAAATTGAGCAATCGGTGGAGAAGGGACTTGGTTAGGGAGGTGACCAAGAACCTGATGGTCACTGACAGAGCTCTAGAGTTCCTCTGTGGAGATGGAAGAACCTTCCAGAAGGACAGCCATCTCTGCAGCACTCCACCAATCAGGCCTTTATGGTAGAGTGGCCAGACAGAAGCTACTCCTCAGTTAAAGGCACCTGACGGCCCACTTGGAGTCTGCCAAAAGGCACCTAAAGACTCTCAGACCATGAGAAACAAGATTATCTGGCCTGATGAAACCAAGATTGAACTATTTGGCCTGAATGCCAAGCATCACGTCTGGAGGAAACCTGGCACCATCCCTACAGTGAAGCGTGGTGGTGGCAGCATCATGCTGTGGGTATGTTTTTCAGCGGCAGGGACTGGGAGACTAGTCAGAATCGAGGCAAAGATGAACGGCGCAAAGTACAGGAGAGATCCTTGATGAATATCGTCTCCAGAGCACTCAGGACCTCAGACTGGGACGAAGGTTCATCTTCCAACAGGACAACGACCCTAAGCACACAGTCAAGACAACGCAGGAGTGGCTTCGGGACAAGTCTCTGAATGTCCTTGATTGGCCCAGCCAGAGCCCGAACTTGAACCTGATCGAACATCTCTGGAGACACCTGAAAATAGCTGTGCAGCAACGCTCCCCATCCAACCTGACAGCGCTTGAGAGGATCTGCAGAGAAGAAAGGGAAAAACTCCCCATATACAGGTGTGCCAAGCTTGTAGCATCATACCCAAGAAGGCTCAAGGCTGTAATCGCTGCCAAAGTTGCTTCAACAAAGTACTAAGTAAAGGGTCTGAATGTGATATTTCAGTTTTTTATTTTAAAAACCTGTTTTTGATTTGTCATTATGGGGTATTGTGTGTAGATTGTTGAAGGGGAAAAAAATAATTAATCAATTTTAGAATAAGGCTGTAGCCAACAAAATGTGGAAAAAGTCAAAGGGTCTGAATACTTCCCGAAGGCACCGTAGATCTTCTTGAGTTATACAGTGTTGTTTCGAGGTAGCCTACAGTGTTGTTTCGAGGTAGCCTACAGTGTTGTTTCGAGGTAGCCTACAGTGTTGTTTCGAGGTAGCCTACAGTGTTGTTTCGAGGTAGCCTACAGTGTTGTTTCGAGGTAGCCTACAGTGTTGTTTCGAGGTAGCCTACAGTGTTGTTTCGAGGTAGCCTACAGTGTTGTTTCGAGGTAGCCTACAGTGTTGTTTCGAGGTAGCCTACAGTGTTGTTTGGAATGATGTACAGTGAGCGCATTTTTAGAGCAGATGGTGTTAACAAACTGTATCCTACACGTGTTTAGTTTCAATCAAATCACATGTTTTACCTAGTGGCACGTTCTGTTATGTAGAACACTGTCATTATGTGATCTTGCAGACATTGATTCAGCTTTGATCTAACTTTATTAAACAAGCACCGTTCGCCAGAGTAGCCTGTTGTCTACGAGTAGAGCAGAGACTGTGGGCAAAGTAGAGAATCCTGTACATGTGCAGAAGCTTCAGGACCTTTAGCTGGTGGGAAGAAGGGTCCAGAAAAGGGGATTCCACAGCCACTATATAGGGCTAACTCTGGTCTATCCATTAACTTGCAAAGTAGGAACGTACATGGTAAAAGAGTTAGCTTCAGTCACACATTGTGGAAACCTAAGTGAAATTGAGGAAACATAAAATGGCTAAAGTCACTAATCTAACCCTTAAAAACTATAGTGTGGTTACCACATTGTTATTAGAGCCATATCAAATGAGGAAGACAAAATAAATCACGCTCCTCAGACTTGACTTCTACACAACCTTTTAGAACGTCTAGTCTTTCATCTACAGTAAGAGCTCCTGTGCTAATCTCTTGCTCTCTCTATTTACACACCAGCTACCATGTAAGCGGCATGTAGGCGCGGTAGGTAGCCTAGTGGTTAGAGCGTTGGGCCAGTAACCGAAAGGTTGTTAGATCAAATCCCCGAGCTGACAAGGCAAAAATCTGTGGGTTAACTGCCCCTGAACAAGGCAGTTAACCCACTGTTCCTAGGCCGTCATTGTAAATGAGAATTTGTTCTTAACTGACTTGGCTAGTTAAATAAAAAAATACAAATAAAAAGCCTAGATAATAATCAATACACAACCGCCATTGGGCTAGAAGCCATTGTTCGGCAGACAACAGAGAGGAAAGGGCCGGGCACTCAACAGAGCTGCATTGTAACCAAATACTGCAGGTAATCATCACAGCTTTTGATGAGTCCGATTACTGATAATATGTCTATGTGGATGTTTCTATGTCAGCAGGGAGGGAGACACAGGGAGCCACTGTGTCGTACCACTTATTATTTCCCAGCTTGAAAAAAGCAATGGAGCTTTTGTCTCGTTCTCCTTTGGAGCTCTTGGGAGGCTAGGGTATGTAACCTATCAGGTAGCACCTTAGAAGAACTGACCTTGTGGATTTAGACGTTATATTATGTATTATTTGTTGAATCCAGTTTTCCTGAAAAGGTAAAAATACCTTTGTTTTATATGTATTATATTCCTATATAGCTTGTTTCACTTTAGGTGTCCTATGCCAAGAAGACCAAAACAAAACAGACGGGCCCTTATTTACTAGCTAGTTAGATATGATTGAACTACTCCTTGCAATCCCTGAGTGCACAAATGTCCTAATTTATGCATGACCACTTTCCCAATGCAATTATTTCATCGTTATCTTCGGACACAGGGGTGCCCTGGGAAAAGTCATCTGAAACTAGATCCCCAAATCCAATCAAAATTCATAGGAAGTGACCACCATCCCCAAGGTGAGGACTAGAACAATGTGTACACGAAGAGAGGGTTATATGGCTGGACTCTAGTTATTTAGAGAGGTGACAGAAAGACACATCACTCAGTGATATCGTGACGATGAAAAAGGCAATATAATAATACACTGTAATACAAAAAATTAATTTCCATATCAGATATGGCAATAACCTACAAAAAATGCTGCTAGTATCTGTGCTAGTTTGAACTTTGACCCGGGAAGACGATAACAGAGGTCGCGTAGGTGTGAGAGGAGGATGAACATTCCATTGTACTGATGATCGCCATGACACAGGTCAGTCCTCACAACAGCCTAGTTAAGAGGTCCCAACAAAGGATGACACTGCAGCACACTGCTGATCTAAGCTGATTCTCCATGAACCATTCCATCTCACAACCAATGTTCCGGTGAATAGACAGAGTTTGTGCTATTCAGAGATTGTGCTATTACTAACATCAATACACTACTACAGCAGCACCGCTAACAAAGCACAGCCTCCGCTGAGAACGCCACTCCCCACTCACCCATAGCTTGCTGTCGTAGTAGAAGGCGTCCAGCAGCTTCACTATGTTGTGATGGTCGCAGGAGGCCAGGATATCGATCTCTACCATATAGTCCTCCAGCTCCTCCTCCGTCTTGGTATCGATCACTTTAGCTGCAGCCAGAATGCCTGTTAGCTTGTTCTGGGCCTAAGAGACACACAGGCAGAAGTGAGAGGGTTATTAATGGTGGCTTCTGACAATGGAATAGACTTGAGTTCTGTTGACATTAGCAGAAGACGCACCAAGGTTAAGTGAGTGTGTTATTTTGGGGGCTTCGTGACAATGGAAATTATAGAACAGAATGGGTCCCGTTGTTGCTCATAATAGGAGTCAAGAGAGAGTTGAAATCAGATTTCACATGCCGTTCGCAAAAAGCTAAACGCAGCCAACTGACACTTTTTTCAAATGTATTTATCACATCTTTGATGAAAACCCTCACAGCATAAGTCCCAATTCCATTTGAAGTTGAACTGTCTGCCGTTTGTTTTGGTTGTGTCTCATAGCAGGATGTGTTGGATGCGGTCCGCGGTGATATGGGATATGGCACTTCCTCTTAACCTGGGCGTGTTCCTCAGGTCACGTCTGCCATCGAAATGATTTTAATACATTATCCCGTATTATCACATCACACACGCTGGATCCATATTCAGCACACACAAACAGACTCTTCTCTTTCACTATGAATCGATGGGGTGTTTGGAGGCCGGTTCAAATAGGGCGACTCATCATGAGATTGCAACATATTATAGTTGGTATCGTAGAGAACGTTAGAATATTACTGGGAAATGTACTTCCCACAGATGTGCCTCGATTGGATTGTTGTAGCTCTAGTAATGCCAGAAAGGTCCATTATTTACTATTCTTAGGAGTAGTCTTATAGTAAATGTTGTTATGCTTTGTTCATGGAGCAGCCAAGAGTTTGGTAGTAGGCAACTTCACATGGCATCTGTTACTAAACTGACTAAGCCATATGGGATTCTCTACAATAATTAATAGTTCGATTTGGAAAACATAACTGACCACACACAGTTCTATTAATAGATCAGAAATAAATTGAAAACAGAGCACAATCATGGTAGGGATCCAGATAGCTATTATTATACCATTACACCATGCCCAAAAATAGGCTAGTGTCTACAGAAAAACAAACACGCTAATTGGAATAGCGTCGACAAAGCACCCCGCTACTGGTTTTGGCCCTCCACTCACGGGTGATCACATTCAATGTCACTCATGTAAACAAGGCTTTTTGCTCTGCCCATGCATTGAGGTCGGTGAAAACAATGCCACAATGTATTGGGACTCATCTAACATGGTTTAGGGCTGCTGTGAATGGCCTAACAATCAGACTTCAGGAAGAAATAGCTGTGCATGTGTGCGTGCGTGTGTGGACTGGAGGCAGTGTAGTTGCCATTGTTGACCAAAATGAAAAGAATGGCAGTCATTAATCCAATGTTGGGCTTAGTCCTAAACATAGAGTAAGAAGGAACATTTCCAGTCGTAGCCTAAGGGAAGAATTCCAAGGAACACGATGTAGGATATATTACTCCAATGGGTTACAACAGAGTGGACTGAGATGAACACACACACACGACACGATTGATGATTCTTGAAACATGGTTTTAAACTGTAAGTGTAACGTGTTTACAATGTCATCGTCATTGCTACAATGAATCAGAAGAGGTCTACAACGACCCAAAGGGACCTATCCTACCTTATAGACTTTTCCAAAGGCTCCATCCCCCAGTTCGCCAATGATCTCCCATATCTCCTCTGGGTTCTCGTCTCTGTGGACATGCTCGTACTGCTTCTTCTTCTTCTCTGCACCCAATTTAAAGATTTTACGGAAATTGAAAAAGGATGCCATTTTCAAGCCTGCCGTCTTCCGATAGACAGTTGACAAAGGAATGAATATCCAGCAATACAAAGATCATCCGTGCGTTCTACAGCGTAGGACTTGAATGGTTGTGTTGACTTAGGTCCCTCGGTGTGTTCTTCTGAGTCAAGCAGACTCTGAGGTGGCATATTCAATATGTTACAGTATTATAACAATTCAGAATGATTTCAAATACTGTTCAACTGAAATCATTGATGATCAACCCGGTATTATGGCAACGATATCACAGTTACCCCAAAACAAAATGAAGTTCAACCGAGATCATGGCCTATTGTTGATTCTTACACCAACCAATATTCACTTTGATGTCTCCTGGCATTGTATTTCCGTCCAAAGAATAGACTTTCACAGTGCAAAGTAATCACGGGAAGCTGCTGTTGTTCCAGAACAACCCACATTGGCCTGACAACGCAAGCGGCAGGGCTCTTTCCTCAACCAAAGAGCAGACAGTGAAGGTACAGAAACGACCCTTCCAAAGAATTCTATGCCATGAAATGTTATATTCGATCCCCCAAAGTCACTTGAATTTATATATAGCGAATAAAAACACCGTTGGTATAGTAAGACAATCTTCTTTCCCTTGGCGAGGCACGGGGTCCAGTAATCTAGAGGATTTGGTGTCAAATGCGCGTTCATGAGCCCGCAGCTGTAGTTCTTTCACTTCTTCACGCTTGATTGATGGTGGAGGAAAGAGCATCTACAGCGCGTTGTTTCCACCCTCAGCACTGGAGGCTAGCAATATGTGTTAGACATTATTCATAAATTAAAGAAAACTTTTAAATAATATTTTAAGGAGTACGACATTTTGTAGAAGCCTATTCAATACTTTTCTAGCCTAGGCCTATTGTTCAGCCCTGCAACATTTTGTAAATCCTAAGTAAAATTGAACGAGCAAGAAAAGCCATATAGCCTCATTAAAAAGGATAGCACATTTCCCCTAATATTGAAAATGTCCAATTCTGATAATTGCATCAATATGATAGATAATACAGTATCTGATACAATGATAGGTTTCTTTCTTCTCTCATTCAATGGCTTAAAACCACATGTCCCAGATACCCATGCGAGACGTGCATTCGCACGCACAGCCGCAAACTTTTTAACATTGTTATCTTTACCACATTTACATCTATTAATAATCGTCCTTCACGATTAAAAAATGTTTACATAAATGCATGGTTTATTTAATCTGTTCTATTTTCATCTATTTTCTATTTCACGTGACCGGAAACTCGGACTTTTGCGGAAGCTGTGCAAATATTTGCTAAAATCTCAAAACATTTCCCGGGAAAACGAAGTAAAACAAACTAACCAAGCGAGGGAAAGACGAGTAAGCTTTCTTAAGTAGGTTAGCTTGCTACTTTTGGTTGTCTTTGATCGCGTGTAGTGAGTCGCCTATGATGGTATGCAGTCTGAAGCAAAGGAACCAGAGGAGGATAGTGTATGGGAGGAACCTCCTTCAGTGCTGTGGGGACTGGACCCAATGTTCAACGCTTTCAACAGGCTCTATGTCAAAGACATCCTACAGATGAGAGAGTCCTGTCAAGTGTCAGGTATTGTTACCTTCAGTTTTGACAACATGAATGCCACTGTCATGTTTATTCAACTTTACTAGCTAACACATTTCATTTCCCCTAACCTAGGGATATATTTCTACAACTCTCACCCGATATTCAAAGTTGATGTGCTCGGGACTGTGGTGTACAAGCGAGAGCGAGAAGACTTCTTCTGTTACGGAGGTAATGATGAAGCTCAAGTGATTCGTTTGAAATATTCCTACTTTGTCTCTTCATATCAAACTATTATCCACATGCAAATATTGAGTCCATGTAAATCCAATATGGTTGCTGTTATAATTGCTTTACAGTTGATGATGGTACTGGTGTTATAAACAGCCTTTGCTGGAAAGATGAACAGTGGAGGGATCAAGGTGACCCTGCTACATGTAAGTGCAGATATTCTCATTATAACTATGTCAGCCCTGTTCAGATTCACGGTTGGCTGTATCATCTTCAGCAGGAGCAAGGTCTTTCGGTAGCAGCGCACGTGGAGACTTCAACCCAGCCAACGAGCTGAAGAAACTACGGCAAGCCCAACACAGCAGCTCCCACCTGGAGATAGGAGAACTGCTCAGGGTGCGAGGGCCCGTCAAGACCTCCAGACAACAGCGAGAGATAATGGCCTCTACATACTGTGAGTGGAGAGGTGACACATGTGAATATGGTCACACAGACGCGGGCATGCACGGTCATGCGCATATGGACACACACACACACTTCTGCATTTCGCAACTATACACAGTTTATTAAACCTGACTTATTGTTGTCCATACAATCTCTATTGGCCCCCCAATTCGTTGGTTGTAGATAAAGTGTCAGACCCGGTGATGGCGGTCCAGATATCCTGGATGATGGAGGTTCCTCAGCTCTACAGACAGTGCTATGATAAACCATTCCATCTGGACAGCAGTGCACAGAACCCTAACATTCAAGGGTAGGTCTGATAATCTCTAGCTGTATTCAATTGATGGTCAGTGAGGAGCAGCATCATTTTGGCTATTATGTATGATATTTCTTCAAACTTTGATTTTACTGACATTTTTGTGAATATCTTTATGGCTTATTTGGTATTTCCTACAGTGGTTCTGCTTCCTACCTGCTTGGCAGAGCCACTCGTATCCTGAAGGACTTCCTGAAAGAGAAAGAAGTCACCAGGTTCAGACCCTATGATGTCCAGGACCTTTTACAGCCTCTGGTCTCCAGACAACCTCAGAAGACAGCATCAGAACAGGTAGAACATCTATGAACATCTATGTAGGCCTATAAAGGGTTTGTGAAGGCATCATTAAGCTTTTAAGTTGTTCATTTTAAAGTGGGACTGCATTTTTTTCAAATGTGATTTGATGCTAGGAGCCTGAGGCTGGTCCATCATCGGGTCCACCAACATCTTTCAAACAGCTCAGGGAGCTACTCCAGAAGAGCCTTCAGATCCTGCAGGACGAAGGCCTGGTGTTCCGCAAGGTCAAATCTCAGGATGAAGTCTACCATGTAAGCAGCAGCAGCACATCAAGATGGATGTCACAGAGGATCTAAGTGCTATGTGAAGCTCATCAAACACATTGACCCTGAGGCTCATGGGATGTGGGACACAAGCAAAGTGCTCAGCATACAAGAATGAAAGATTTTGAGACTGATCTTTCATTGTATTACTGTGGTGACTGAGGGTTATATTGGAACGACACAAGTAAGTATTGATTCTACTGTATTTCGCCCCTTTAGGTAACGGAACAGGACAAGGATCTTCTCATGGCAATCAGAGACATTCTTCGGGAAGATTGCAGACGAGAGAAATGTAAGGGCATTTCCCCTCTTCTTACTCCTTCAGAGTACTTTACAATATACTGCTCCTCCAGTGCTATAACAGGGTATTATAATATGTATTGATGGTCTTTCTCTCGCGTTGCCAGATGCGGAAAAGGGTTGCCACATCCTGCACGTCCTGTCCAGTGTGAGACAGAGGTACAGTCGCAACGTGAGCAAGGCAGCCTTGGAGCTGGTCCTCAAAGCTCTGGAGTGTAATAGTGATATCATCAGCACCAGCGACAGTCATTACACTATCCTCTGACGCTGACTTAGACATTCTGGGACATTCCACAAACTGTCTGAAATGGAGTGAAACGGGGAGGTACCATCCGACCTTGTCCAATAAGAAACGCATGTTTTTGTTTTCCGTTGGAAAAAAATATATAACGTGTGACCTAATAAATATGACCCTTAATACATTTGATTATTACTTAACATGGCCATCTTCAAGATATCAGGTGCTATCAATCATGCTAGAGCTATGTACATTTGTAAGAATGTATATTTAAAGAGTACAGGACAAGCTGTTTTGTGCAATATATATATTTTTTTAAATGTGCAAAAGTTGTGTAAATGATGTGTATAATAACTGGATTTAGAATTCAACTTGGAGCATATGTTCATTTTGCACACGGGGGCAGTATTTCGTCGTTTAATATGCACCGCGATGCAGCCCATCGCTGATTGGTCCACTTTGAAACATCTGTATCCATACGTCCAAGCTATTGATGAGAGCAGCCTATAGCGTCTTATGACTCAGTTGCCACCTCTGTCAAAGAAACTGCGAGGCATAAGAAGCAATATATGGACTAGTTTATGCTATCTAGGCCTATGGAACAAATAGGTTGTTATAGCTATTTGTAGCCTTTTTAATTGTTTTTTAACCATAAATGTTTTTGATAAGGGAGAGAATTGAATTGTTATGCTGAAACCAATCACATCCATAAAAAGTATCCTTACATGGTCCAAGCGCAGTGTGACGTTCACATTTTTCTTGTCATTAGCTACATTGTAGCCACTCTTGGGAGCACTTTAAGGAAACGTTACAGCTTGTGAAGAGTATTACAATGCTTACGCATCTTTTCCAACATCATATCTAAATGTTTACAAACATATAGACATTTCCAAGATACTCAGAACTAGATGCAAGTATTCCATAAACTATGAGCTGGAATGGGACTTCAACCTTCTAGCACAGTTTACCTCAAGTGCTTCATCCCACTGGAGGACGCACGACAAGCAAGCCCATCCCACTAGCCCCCCCCCCCCCCAAAAAAAAAGAATTGCTCTGCGCCTTGCTTGCTTCTGGAGGCATTTGGCGGTGAATTCGGTGGCTTTTTTTTGCCTACCCCAACCCTATATAGCCTACAGGTATGCACCCCTCGCCGAAGGTATTGTGGTCCACACAAAGGAACTCGCTCCACTTTCCTATTTGAGGTGACCTCCTTCTCAGCACGCGACCGCTGGCCAGCCTGCCTTGTTGTCCAACGTGAAGATCTCGCCTTTTGGATTTCGGGCAGAATGTTTTAGCCATATATAAAGATAGATTCTCAATTGATAGGGACTATGATATATTCTGCATTTGGGTATGTTACGCATTGTCAAGGCAAGACATTTGATTCCTTGCGCCTGAACATTAGCTAGAATCGACAACCCAATCAATGAATGTCCTTTTTGAATTCTTCTCCAACGTTTCTTGAACTGCAGAGGCTATAGCCTACTACAGAAACTGGAATATTGCATTTATTGTATGTGTACGCTGTAGCCATTTCCAACGTCAAGATGCAGTTTCGGACAGTGTTGGATGTAAAAGTCGTGGACGTGGAGAAGCGGCGCAATCCGTCCAAACATTACGTGAGTAGGATATACCCCTCACCATTTATCTACCTACCTGGTTCCATTCAAAATCCGAACTACAATGACTACCTCATATATTCTGTATATATTTACGAATAGAATACACGGTGAAAGGTTTCACCACTTATAGCCTATACCAGTCATCGCAGCTCATCACAGTTTTGATTAAACTAGCCAATGATTCATGAGTTATTAATTCAGTCTGCCAATCAATATCTCCATTTATCAAATTGTGTAGGAGATGATATATTCTGTGTATGGCACTGGCCTCTTAGAACATATATGTCATTCTTGCCATTCATTTGAATGTGTTATAGCCTAACCAATGAATGTAAAGAAGGGTTATAACTAGTGACAATACAGACACTATAAGTAATGACAGGTTACAACTGTGCCATATCTTTTTCAATAACATGGGAACCCGAACTGTAATGCATTATTCAACTGGAACTAATATAGACTCGTTTTGTATATCTAGGGAGTTTCTTAGAATACCACATCTGTAGAGACTAGGTCATGAGAACGATAACAACCGTTGTCATAAATGGTGGTATGACATACTACTTATGACGTAAGTTGTCCAGTGTGGCTCAGTTGGTAGAGCATGGCGCTTGCACCGCCAGGGTTGTGGGTTTGATTCCCGGGGCCACTCGTTCGTAAAATGTACCCACGTATGACTAAGTCGCTTTGGATAAAAGCATCTGCCAAATGGCATATATTATATTATAAATCACAAGACCTGACATAGTTTATTGCCGATTCAAGCTAAAACAAATTTAATTAGACGGATTCACTGTTAGTACCGTACTTCCTGTCTAGAATCATGCAGGCGTTAGCCAAAGTGAATGATTGGATAGACTACCCTTAAATGTTTATCATAAACTCATCTATTAGTTTAGTAGTCATCCTCGGTGTTGTACAATTGAACACAGAACTACTGTAGTCTACCTATGGGTCCCTCAAGGCAGCTTACTGTACTCTTGGGAAAGTGATATTTTTGAACTTTGCCTACAGCAGGCATACGAATCAATATCTCATTACACTCCAGACTCCTGGGACCGCTATACATCGCTAACAAACAAGTTATTATAAATCTCATTAAATATGATCATACTGGATGTTGTCAACTCAAACACTCCATGTTGCTGTTGAAATAATCATGCACTCAGGCAAATATATTATATTTTCAGAATTTGCCTGTAGTGTGCTTATACATCAATATCTCTTTAAGATTTACACACATGCAGGCTTTTGGGATGTCATAGCTTACAGACCATATATTATACCTAACCTGCAAGGAACATCATGCACCAACAGCCATCAGATCCACATAGACCTACTCAACCATTAGACGTACTACATGTATTGCATGTTGTTAGTTGTTGCTGGTGATTCCCAGGCCAGTGTTGTGTTCAGTTGTGTTTTAGGGCTGTGCAGTCTCATAGGCCTCTCTCTGGCCTAGTTTCCGTTGCTACCATGCCCCTGGGATCACCGCTAGCTAGTCACTGTGAGAAGAAACTGGAGGGAGTAATCCCCAGACTGTGTGTGTGTGTGTGTGTGTGTGTGTGTGTGTGTGTGTGTGTGTGTGTGTGTGTGTGTGTGTGTGTGTGTGTGTGTGTGTGTGTGTGTGTGTGTGTGTGTGAGCGTGAGTGTTTGTGTGAAAGAGAGAAGTGTGTGTGTGAGCGAGAGGGAGAGAGAGAAAGATTCTGTCCCTCCACCAATCTCAACACTGTTGGTGAAAACAGCTGGAAACGCTTATCCTATGAGAACAGAGTGAGAGAAAGGGAATGAGACACAAGTCTTTGTCAGGGGTGAAGTGGTCATGTGACCCAGGGGGACACATCTGCTTAGACACAGAAGCTATTACAACACCGCTTCTGTCTTGTTCAGGTGAGATGAGTGTTTAAAGAGCTGGTAGCAATCCAGCAGTATTTGCTTTTCAAATGAAGCCACCGCTACTCATTCAAGCCAACAACACTTGGAAACCTTTTGGACGTCCCTTTAGTCAGAACCAGCCGTGCTAGTTGTTGTTCAGCATCGTAAAACAGCCCTCATGGGATTGTTTCCTATTGAAATATTTATTAAGTCATCAAAAACAGAATGATGACCTGAGTGAAAAGGTCTCTGTTTTCGAATGGTTACTGCTCACTGAGAGAATCACATTCAAGGGTTTTTATTAGGCCAGGCTTTAGGCTTGGCCCGTTGTTTTCCTCAGTTTGACGATGATAGGGTCCAGCAGGAAAGAGAGTGGTGTCTGTATGTGTGTGAGTCAGGGTGATGTGCTGACGTCTGTCGTCAGTGAAGTCATTGTACTCTGTTCACTTCACACAGGCTTCGCCCCGTCACTGAACAAGAGGCCTTGGAAGTGTGTGTGTGTGTGTGTGTGTGTGCGTTACATTTGATCGTGTGTGCCATTTTATCTATCCTCTCTTCCAGCTCGAAATGAGAACTCATACAAGCTCAGATCTCAATCTTGTTTTATGCAAACTGTTCCCGAAAATTTGAACAGAGCCTGGAAAAAGGTCCTTTCATTACTCAGCCCCCCTAGTCTGGAATTCCCTCCAAGCCACCCTAAAACTACAGGACCTGGTGTCCCTGGAGGAGTTCAAAGGGCAAATAGATGAACAGGTTGTTGAGACATGTAGCTGTTTCTAGTTGTCTCCCGATGTCACTAGTTTGCGTTGCCTTGTAAGGAAGCATGTGGTTTTAAATGACACATACATACATCTACTGTTTGTATTTGTGCTGTTGCCAGTGTCTTCTGTCTGTGTTGTCCGTTTTGTATTATATCATCTTTAATCATTGTTTTATCCCCTGGCCCCACATGAAGCGTTTTGCCTCGTCAGGCCGTCATTGTATACTGAACAAAAATATAAACGCAACATGTAAAGTGTTTGTCCCATGTTTCATGAGCCGAATTTAAAGATCCCAGAAATGTCCATGAACACAAAAAGCTTATTTCTCTAAAATGTTGTGGACAAATTGGTTTACATCCCTGTTAGTGAGCATTTCTGCTTTGCCAAGATAATCCATCCACCTGACAGGTGTTGCATATCAAGAAGCTGATTAAACAGCATTATTATTAAACAGGTCCACCTTGCGCTGGGGACAATAAAAGTCCACTCTGAAATGTGCAGTTTTATTACACAACACAATGCCACAGATGTCTCATGTTTTGAGGGAGCATGCAACTGGCATGCTGACTGCAGGTATGTCCACCATAGCTCTTGCTGGAGAATTGAATGTTCTGAAACAAATCTGTAAATGTTCCAGTTCTTGCATAGCCTGCATCACCAGACATGTCACCCATTGAGCATGTTTGGGATGCTCTGGATGGATGTATACAACAACGTGTTTTTAGTTCCGCCAATATCCAGCAATTTCACACAGCTATTGAAGACAACAAGGCCACAATCAACAGCCTGATAATCTCTATGCAAGCAGATGTGTTGCGCTGCATGAGGCAAATGGTTGTCACACCAGATACTAACTGGTTTTCTGATCTATGCCCCCACCTTTTTTTTAAAGGTGTCTGTGACTAACAAATGCATATCTGTATTCCCAGTTATATGAAATCCATAGATTAGGCCATAACTCATTATTTTTCTTTAAAAATTAAAAAAATTATTTTATCCCATTTTCTCCCCAATTTTCGTGGTATCCAATCGCTAGTAATTACTATCTTGTCTCATCGCTACAGCTCCCGTACGGGCTCGGGAGAGACGAAGGTCGAAAGCCATGCGTCCTCCGAAGCACAACCCAACCAAGCCGCACTGCTTCTTAACACAGCGCGCCTCCAACCCGGAAGCCAGCCGCACCAATGTGTCGGAGGAAACACCGTGTACCTGGCCCCCTTGGTTAGCGCGCACTGCGCCCGGCCCGCCACAGGAGTCGCTGGAGCGCGATGAGACAAGGATATCCCTACCGGCCAAACCCTCCCTAACCCGGACGACGCTATGCCAATTGTGCGTCGCCCCACGGACCTCCCGGTCGCGGCCGGCTGCGACAGAGCCTGGGCGCGAACCCAGAGACTCTGGTGGCGCAGCTAGCACTGCGATGCATTGCCCTAGACCACTGCGCCACCCGGGAGGCCCAGGGCATAACTCATTTATTTCAATTGACTGATTTCCTTATATGAACTGTAACACAGTAAAATCTTTCAAATTGTTGCATGTTGTGTTTATAATTTTTTTCAGTATAAATAAGAATGTGTTATTGATTGACTTGCCTGGTTAAATAAATCAAATAAAAAGGAGGGATTAGTGGATTTTATTACTGGAGCCCTGAACACATGTTGCTGAATGTCTCAACAACAGACAGATGTTGTCTAGTCACTTTGGAGAACTTTATTTGTCTGGAACAGTGGGAAGTCTTTTTCAACCTAAGTCTTTATGATTACTATAAAACAAACAGATTATTACAAGATGGGATGTGTATTAGGCAACACGTCTTAATCATCACCAACATGTACAAACAGTTATTTTTTATATATATATATTTTTTACAATATAAAATATGTAGCACATCCCATTATTTTGATATCCAGTAAACCACATGAAACATTGCCCCTGGCTCCATGTCATTTCTGTATGTCGACACATTCAGGAATCACAATGCGAAGACGGACGACAAGGGTGGGCATTATGTGGGGCTTGCAATGGTAGCCCTTGCCCTTACCGTGAGAAATTGGCCATACAGTATACTGCAACTGTACCTCACTGTGTGTGTAGTCTAGCAATGTGGCAATTTCAAAGTGAGGTCTCTAGGATTGCGTAACCAAGCTGTACTGATTGAAACAGGATACAATGAACAACTCTATGTGGATTGTTCTACTGTACATGACAAGACTGAAAGCAGAGAGTGAGAGAGGTAAGGGGAGAGAGAGAGGAGGAAATGACAGCTGAATGGACACTTTTCCGCTTTTTCCTTATCCCTCTCAGAAAAACTTCTGTTTGCCTGGTCTAGGCCTTCTCTTCCTGTTTCCTGTTGGCTGCTGCACTCTTAGAAAAAAGGGTTCCAAAAGGGTTCTTCGGCTGTCCCGATAGGAGAACCCTTTTTGGTTCCAGATAGAACCCTTTTGGGTTCCAGGTGGGACCCTTTTGGGTGCCATTTAGAACCTTCTGTGGAAAGGGTTCTACATGGAACCACAAAGAGATTTACATGGAACCAAAAGGGTTCTATCTGGAACCAAAAAGGGTTCTTCAAGGGGTTATCCTATGGGGACAGCTGAAGAACCCTTTTAGGTTCTAGATGCCACCTTTTTTTCTAAGGGTGTGGTTAGGGAGAGGAAGAGAGAGAGAAAGGAGGCATGCACTTCCTATGCCCTGGGTAGAGAACGTGGAGAGAGGCGAAGGATGTGAAAACTGATAAGGACCACAGTTTTAGGAGGGGTGTTTGTGTTGGTGGGCGATCAAGGGCAGTATATTGGCAGAGCTTATGCAAACCTGTATTAAAGGGGTTTCCCACCATAGAGCCACTGCCAAACCAAAGCCCTTGGTCTAGTTAAAGTTAGACTTGGATGGCAGGCTGTTTTCGTTCTCTTGGTACAGTATGACCTGGTGAATGAGTAGAGGAGATACACACACATGGACCACACAGGAAGCTGCTGAGTGAGGCTTATAATAATGTCTGGAATGGAGTGAATGAAACAGAATGAGATACCGTTCCATTCACTCCATTCCAGACATTATGAGAAGCCCTCAGCAGCTTCCTGTCGTCCACTTGTGTGGATCTCCTCTTCTCATGTGCTTGTTGAGTTCGATACCAGTCCATTTATTCTGTTACCGTGAGCCTGTCCTCCCCAGTGAAGGTGCCACAGACACGCATGTGCACGTCTTCAAGCTGTCGTGTCATCCGTAACCTCTTTTCACCTGTTTGTTTAATAAATCTGTCTCTATTAGCTTAGTTGTGGTTATTATGGAAAGGGGATTTCCCTTTAGACCTATTCTCAAGCGAATGATTTTTCCATCCTTGTACTTCATTCAATCCCCACGCATAATCCATATGAAAGTCATCTGGCTGGCAGTATGTAATGCCTTTCTGTTTTAGACGTTAGGTTAAGTATAGTGTTTTAGGCGGGGTTCGGTGTAATTTTGTGGCTAGGCCCACAGTCTATGCTCCACCAAGCCCTCTGCTCAGCCCTCCTCACTCTTAAACTAGGAAACTGGGAAACACAAGGGTTCTACAGAGACGGTAAGTCATTTTCTCCATTCGTAGACACAAACTATTGTAGTTTGGTTTATTTAGAGTCTTATATTGTGGTTGCTAGTCACTATATGTGGTGGAAAAGGGTGATTAATTTGTGAAAAGCTGAATAAAAGCTGTCAAACCATAACTAAGCTAATCATAGCAATGTGTAGCCTATGATTCGTGGTTGATTCATTGAAGAAATCAGAGATCCAATTTGCTCTTTTTAATCTTTCTCCGAAATGCCGGACATGAATGAGACTTACATTTACATTTACATTTAAGTCATTTAACAGACTTGATGGCAAGAGATGATGACGAACAAGGGCTTTCTCTTGCTAGGTCTGGGTGTCTGGGACACAAACTTGTTTGATTCATTTGTATTTGTCCATGCATGTACTTTCCCTCTTTGTTTTTCAATGTCTCATCAAACCCATTTGGCTGTTGACATGAGTGCAGAAGAATAGAATTGAATAAAAATTGAATATAATATAATATTTATTTGCTGTATTTCTTTTGGTTGCTGATGTCGCAGGGTATCCAGAGAGTAATACATGTAATTATATTGTAATAAACTATTATAAATAATTAAAATCACAGTAATAAACTGAATCACCATTTATAGCCGAACTAATTACCTTAACCTCCTATTTATATGATATATTATGTAATCTGCTACAGTGATTTACGATTTAGGTTGGGCCCATTGTTTACATAAATCTCCCCCACCCATCTAGCTGTCAAATGTTCCGGTTGCCAAACCAAGAAGTGGGTCTGATGGTAACAGCTGATCTTTAGAAGCTAGGGCTAGCGTGCCAGCCAGTACAGGTTTACGACTGGATTGCCAAGAGTGATTATGCAGGAAATGTTTAATGGTGTTAAATCTGGGTTCTCTGTGTACTGTAAGTACAAATCAAATTTTATTTGTATTTATGTGTCGAATACAACAGGTATTCGGTATGCACCTTACAGTGAAATGCTTACTTGCAAGCCCTTAACCAACAATGCAGTTTCAAAAAAAGGAAAAAAAAGAAAGAAAAGTAACAAATAATTAAAGAGCAGCCGTAAAATAACAATAGCCAGGCTATGTACACGGGGTTCCGGTTAGTCGAGGTAATTGAGGTAATATGTACATGTAGGTAGAGTTATTAAAGTGACTATGCATAGATAACAACAGAAAGTAGCAGCAGCATAAAAGAGGGGGGCATTGCAAATAGTCTGGGTAGCCATTTGATTAGATGTTCAGGAGTCTTATGGCTTGGGGGAAGAAGCTGTTTAGAAGCCTCTTGGACTTAGACTTGGTGCCCCTGTACCGCTTGCGTGCGGTAGCAGAGAGAACAGTCTATGACTAGGGTGGCTGGGGTCTTTGAAAATTTTTAGGGCCTTCCTCTGACACTGCCTGGTATAGAGATCCTGGATGGCAGGCAGCTTGGCCCCAATGATGTACTAGACTGTACGCACTACCCTCTGTAGTGCCTTGCGGTCGGAGGAGTGATGCAACCCGTCAGGATGCTCTCAATGGTGCAGTTGGTTTTGTCGTTCCCTCTTCATGACTGTCTTGGTGTGCTTGGACCATGTTAGTTTGTTGGTGATGTGGACACCAAGGAACTACAGTGTCGTAGAATAGAGGGTGTTATGCAGTAAAGGTAATGTTGGGTAATGTATAAACTTATTTATACATTTTGTAAACTTTTTGTTTTGTCTCTTTTGTTTTCTGTTTTGGAACTGCAACATTGTTTGATTTGCCCAGACATGCATACTATTGAAGAATGTCTAACCGTATGGCAAGGCCAGGATTTTATCTTGACTTGAACGATGCAGCAACACTTGACTACACACCATCTGGGATTCCATCAGCACACCTTCTGTTGCTGTGAAGACAACTCACTCTTATAACGCTGTGTTGTTCAAATGTGTTAAACCTTTGTAAAATGAGAAAACAAATCTAACTCCCTCTAACTGACAGTTAGTGAGTAACTTTGTGTGTGTGTGTGTGTTTGGTCCCCGAAAAAAATGATTCAGAGTGTTTTGGCTGTGTGGACCATCAGGTGCTCACGACTGGCTGTACTTGAACCATGAGTCAACCTGCAATGCATCGACATGCTATTTTAAAACGTTGCTGGAATTTTTTACCCTCATCTGAGAGTCGATGAAAAAATTACTTTTCAAGCTGTCAAATTTTTCACAAGTCAATCCTATATCAATCCAGAAATATAATTGAGGTGACACCTACAGTATAGGTTTGTTTTGCTTTCAGGTAGTGATGGGCTGTACTAGGCTGTTAACTCACATTCAATCCCATTCACTCCCTGAGGGATGATATAGTCTATTTTAGGTTGGACACAGGCATTAGGTTTAAGCTTGATATTTTGGGCATGGGTTGTGTGTGGTGTGGATATAGACTAGTTCTGTTTTCCATTGTGGTTGCTATGAGGACAGATCCATCTGTTCTGCTGGTTGGGATGGGATCGTTTTAACTGAGTCCGTGTCTTCCTTCCTCTTCCCTCCCTCCCTCTTTCCCTCCCTCCCTCCCTCCCTCCCTCCCTCCCTCCCTCCGTTGGCCCATCCCAGAGAGGTTTTTCTCTACGGTCAAATTAAGCGGCCAAGTGGCATCGGGTGGTGGAGGAGGGAGGATGACAACATGCCGTTCAGGTCAAAAGCATTTATAGAACAACACACCCACTCGCTGGAAGTCCGGGCAAGCCCACACACACTTGCTTGAGGTGCACGCACGCACGCACGCACGCACGCACGCACGCACGCACGCACGCACGCACGCACGCACGCACGCACACACACACACACACACACACACACACACACACACACACACACACACACACACCAGTACAAGTGCAGGCGGGCATGCAGCTCTTCCAGACCCTCCAAGGGAAATGGTCTCAGATAAAGTCCATATCTATGTGGATTGCTATGCTCTAACAGCATGAAGATATTTGGGGTATTTGGGATAAGGTCTTTACTCAGTATCAGACTCATTGCTGAGGCCTCATTCATTCACCAGTTTCTTCATTCATCTAACCTCCCTTAGTTTTGGCTTTCCGTTGTGATTCATTACGCAGTTTCTCATTTGGCCTTGAGCTGTAAAAAAATATGGTTTAATGTTTGGTGATGTATAGTGTTTCTGATAAAGGATAGCCTACTTCACTGAAGGTGGAACACAACACGTGAAGTCCTTACAGAATAACTTAACTGTCTGACTACAGACTCTGTAAAGACTCCAGTAAATACATTCACCAACCTCCAGCACCACTGACTTTGGCAGCAGCAATACAAATCAAGCCAAGCCATTGAAAGTGTGATCCTATGGAGTCACTAACGCATCATTAGCTAGCATAGCATAGCATGACAGACTTCAAGTGGACATTGCCATAGGAGTCGCTAACAGGTCATTAGCATGACATAACAGACTTCCAGTGGCTTTGATGTTAGCATAACATTTCCATGGGAGTGGAAAGGCGAGTGCTGGAGCCACTACTCGCTAACACAATACAAATCTAACCAAGCCGCTGACACTAACCCTATGGAGTCACTATCACGTCATTGGCTTAGCATTAGCATGACATACTTCCAGTGGCTTGGATGTTAGCGTAACATTTCCACAGGCGATAATTGTGAAAACACTAGCGTTGGAAGCTAGCCAGCAATAGCTGGTGTCATTCCAGCAGCAACAAGGCCTTTTAACACAGGGCTTTGTTCTTGGAAGGGTATTTTGTTTCAAGTGGCTGATTCTCTTACGTCAGGTCTCTTTTGTTTGGGATAATTCTTCTAAGGCTAGCTGTTATGACTGTTCTTGGCAGGTTGCTGCAGGGACCAGTGTGTAAAATGTATTAGGACGAGGGTTAGCTGTGCTAGTAGACCAGGGGATTAGGGTTACGCCTGTGTCTGACACATCACAAAGGGAACTTGAGTTTCAATGGCCAACATATCATGAGGTGATTTTCATCTATAGACATAGTGAAGACGGCAAAATATTTCATGAGGTGAATTGTTCCTATATTGACAAGTCGACGACATTTAGTTCTCAAAGTGCAACCATAGGCCTACACAGTGCTGTAGCTTCATTTAGCCTATTTGGATGGCTGACTTAATCTTATTTGATTGTCAATCTTTTGACAATGGCTGTTTTTGTTAGCGATCTTTGCCCTGATTTTGAGTGCACGCCAGATGTAAACATGTTTGACATGCTTTATGATTATGAAGTATATGGAAACTCTATGAACTTAAACAAATGGTGTTTTTTTGTAGTAGAGGTTGGGCTGAGAACAATGAAGCCAAATGGCCAATGGTATAGGTTTGTGACTTAACCTCAATGTCCTCAGTACTATAGCATATTAGAACTGTGAAAGGCTATGTTCAGTAGCAGTTAGCCTTGATTTTAACAGTCACGTTTCAAACATATGTTTGTTGCTTGCTATTTTGTGACTTCAAATAGCCATTTCACCAGATATCCTACTGTATATTGGCACAACACTTCCTCTGTAGATATCCATCATAAACCCGAGGTCCAGCCCATTCAACCCTCCTGACTGACCTCTCTTATGGGAATTTTCCAGACTCCTTGATATCTTTCCTATGTTCCGGTATGTTAGATTAAAGCGGAGATGATATCAGCATCAATTACATTACCAACCCTCCGGGTCTGGAACAAAATGGTCGGTTTCTATACGTCATCTATCATATAAATATAGTTACTGGAAGGAACAAAGCGCCTCAGACAAAGCCCCATCCACTTGAATGGGAATGGCTTTTGTAATTGTAACTCGTGGCTGGGGCAGGAAGTGCAGAGGGTCAATGTGTAGAGAAGGTGAATGAGATCACCATAATGTTCCCCCGCTTTTACGCCTTGGCAGATATATGTGCGTGTCATTGACCTTTGAAGTTCAGGGGTTGTTGCCTTGGAAGGCCGTGTGCCGGCTCCACAGTGTTAACCATGCGCTTTCTCTCATTGCAGGTGTATCTCATCAATGTCACATACTCTGACACCACCTCCCACATAATCTACAGGAGATACAGCAAATTCTTTGACCTTCAGGTAATGTTGACTCTCTCCTTATTCTCTATTATTCTCTAAAAACATGTCTGCACTACTATTCTCCACACATGGTTGAGTCAATGAATCAATGTGAGTTTTAGTAATTAGTCTGGGAGTGGGGGAGAGGTACGGTCTGTATCTCTTGTAGCCTCAGAGACGCAGTAGTGCTACAACACGTACACACACACACACACACACACACACACACACACACACACACACACACACACACACACACACACACACACACACACACTCTCTCTCTCTCTCTCTCTCTCTCTCTCTCTCTCTCTCTCTCTCTCTCTCTCTCTCTCTCTCTCTCTTTCTCTTTCTCTTTCTCTTTCTCTTTCTCTCTCTCTTTCTCTTTCTCTCTCTCTCTCTTTCTCTCTCATCTCTGCCTTGGCCCCAAAACGTCAAGGAGCTGACAGGCTGTTTTATAGTACAAGAGAAATCCACATGGAAGTCAATTTAATGTACTGTAGCATGTTTTATAGCGGCCTGCCGGGGGACTCTCAGGTGATGTGTGTGTGTGTGTGTGGTGACTGTTGGAGCGTTTCACATATAAGCTTACATGACTCTTGTGTTTAACATGCCAAAACTACCCTTCAGATTAGACCTGTATTTTCTTTGGAATGGGAGCTGGGCTGCTGCAGTAAAAACCCTGCAGGTTGAGGAGTGTGTGTGTGTGTGTGTGCGTGTGCGCGCGCACGCATACACTCTCTACACCCCTGCTCTTTGCAAGCTGATAGGCAGAGTAGCAGCATAGGTCTTGGGGTCTCCCGGTCATTCTGGTCAATATGAAAGAGCCATACATAGAGAAAGACTTGGGTTGATCTCAATAGCCTTAGTGTGCAGCCTGACAGGAAATGAAGGTTCCTACCCTCAAAGGTCCCATTGATAACCAGTGGGTGCAACGGAAAAAAGCCTCCCCCTTGGAAGTGATCACTCCCAATGTGTAATAAAGAAAAGGTAGAACAATAAACAGGGTTGACTGAGGAAGTTTGTATCTTGGTTCCACTGCTGAAATGTAGACTATGAGGAGATATAGGTGAGCGCACACACACACGCACGCACGCACACACACACACGCACGCACGCACGCACGCACGCACGCACGCACGCACGCACGCACGCACACACACACACACACACACACACACACACACACACACACACACACACACACACACACACGAGGGGTTCAAATTGCTGCTTGGGTGTCACGCCCTGGCCATAGAGAGGCTTTTATTCTCTATTTTGGTTAGGCCACGGTGTGACTAGGGTGGGCATTCTAGTTTCTTTATTTCTATGTTTTCTATTTCTTTGTGTTTGGCCGGGTGTGGTTCTCAATCAGAGGCATCGTTGTCTCTGATTGAGAACCATACTTAGGTAGCCCTTTTTTCCACCTGTCTTGGTGGGAAGTTAACTTTGTTTGATGGCACATTGCCTTAAGCTTCACGGTTTGTTTTGGTATTGGTTATTGTTTTGTTGGCGACATCTACTATTAAAAGTATGTACGCTCACCACGCTGCGCTTTGGTCCACTTCTTACAACGGCCGTGACAGAACTTCCCACCAACAACGTACCAAGCAGCGTGTAAGGAGGAGCAGCGTGTCCAGGATTCATGGACTTGGGAGGAGATCCTGGACGGTAAGGGACCATGGAGGCAGGCTGGGGAATATTGCCGTCCACGGGAGGAACTGGAGGCAGCAAGAGCAGAGCGGCAGCGTTACGAAGGGACACGGCTAGCAAGGAAGCCCGAGAGGCAGCTCCCTAATTTTTTTGGGGGGGGGCACACGGGGATTGTGGCTGAGTCAGGTTGGAGACCTGAGCCAACTCCCCGTGCTTACCGTGGCGAGTGTCATACTGGTCAGGCACCGTGTTATGCGGTGGAGCGCACGGTGTCTCCAGTGCGCGTGCACAGCCCGGTGCGCTACCTTCCAGCTCACCGAATCGGCCGGGCTAGAGTGGGCATCCAGCCAGGTCAGAGGATGCCGGCTCAGCGCATCTGGCCGCCAGTACGTCTCTACGGGCCGGGATATCCTGCGCCGGCTCTGCGCACTGTGTCTCCGGTGCGTCTGCACAGCCCAGTGCATCCTGTGCCTGCGCCCCGCATCTGCAGGGCGAAAATAACCATCCAGCCAGGACGGGTTGTGCAGGCTCTACGCTCAAGACCTCCAGTGCGCCTCCACGGCCCAGTGTATCTGGTGCCTCTGCCTAGGACAGGGCCTCCTGTATGTCTCTCCAGCCTGGTGAGTCCTGCGCCTAGAACTAATCCTCCCGTATGTCTCCCCAGCCTGGTGAGCCCTGTGGCAGCTCAACGTACCAGACTGCCCATACGTCTCCTCCCTCCAGTGATGATCCATGGCAAGAAGCCTCCAGTGATGATCCATGGCACAAAGCCTCCAGTGATGATCCATGGCAAGAAGCCTCCAGTGATGATCCATGGCACGAAGCCTCCAGTGAGGAGTCATGGAACGAAGGCCTCCAGTCCGGAGCCTCCAGCGAAGGTCTCCAGTCCAGAGCCTCCAGCGACGTTCTCCAGTCCGGAGCCTCTAGCGACGTTCTCCAGTCCGGTGCCTCCAGCGACGTTCTCCAGTCCGGTGCCTCCAGCGACGGCCTCCAGTCCGGAGCCTCCAGCGACGGCCTCCAGTCCGGAGCATCCAGCGACGGCCTCCAGTCCGGAGCATCCAGCGACGGCCTCCAGTCCGGAGCATCCAGCGACGGCCTCCAGTCCGGAGCCTCCAGCGACGGCCTCCAGTCCGGAGTCTCCTGCGAGGGAGCTCAGTCCGGGGCCCGCAACGAGGGTGCCCAGTCCGTGGCCCGCAACGAGGGTGCTCAGTCCGGGGCCCGCAACGAGGGTGCCCAGTCCGGGGCCCGCAACGAGGGTGCCCAGTCCCAGTGGTTATTGTTTTGTTGGCGTCATCTACTATTAAAAGTATGTACGCTCACCACGCTGCGCTTTGGTCCACTTCTTACAACGGCCGTGACATTGGGAGCTAATGGCCTCTAATGGGTTGTGGATGGTTTCACACAGAACCACTCAGTCACCAACAGAAAGATTGATTTTGTTAGCTTTTCTGATTGAGAAGGGCAGAGGTCCTCAGACTCGGTGGAGAGGCCAAACGTCCCCTAGACTAAGGCTATAGTTTATTGTGTTGTCAGAGAAAGCAGTATTCACAACCAAATGCATTTATTTATTTATTCAGCCTTTATTTATGCAGGTTTGTCTCACTGACTTACTATGTTTTGCAAGAGAGACCTATTAAAACCTTGATATAGGCTAATAATGACTCGTTTTCAGTCTTGCACATCTGGCTATGCAACTGTTAATATAGCTGGCTTTAAGGATCTCTTCATGTCGTTGATAGACACAAGAGTAGGTCAAGTTGCCCCTAACCACTAGTCCAGGGTCAGATGTTTCTTTAAATCCTCCTGAAGGTACGCTGTTTGGTATATGATACTCTGATCCTAGATCTGTGGTTAGTTAAGGGCACAACTTCTACCTCAAAGCTGAGACACACGGCTGTAGTCAGAGAGACTACCATTGGCAACAACCATTGGTCTTCTCTTAATACTCTCACACAGGGGGATGTTGTTAACTATTAACGAAGCCCTTATGCCAGGAGAAAGGATATACACGGGAAATGTCTGTCTGTCATCTCTCCGTCTCTTTCATCTGTCTGTTCCATCCCTCTTTTTCACCCTGTTGTTTTTAGACCTGGAGCCTCTCTTGTTGAAACACGTATCTGGTCCAAAGAGAGCAGCCTTTGCAAACCCTGAATGGGCAGCACCTCTCTATATCCACAGGCAGGAGCTGCTCAACTCTTACTCACAGCGGCTGACGTAATGGTTTTAGAGGGCGGGAGCTCGTTGCCTTTGTCCCGATGGCTCAGATGGTTACAGTGTGGTGTGGAGAAGGCCACCGCTGTGGGTTCAGTTCCAGCTCGGGCCACATGGTTCAGTTCCAGCTCGGGCCACATGGTTCAGTTCCAGCTCGGGCCACATGCACGGACTGTGTGCTCACTGTAAGTTGCTTTGGATGAATGCGTCCACCAAAATGACCAACTACTGTGAGGGTGGAGAGTTCCAAGCCGTGTAGGTAGACAAAAGCACCAGAAGTAGTTAGCACTCTGTACACGTGCAGAATATCCCATGACCTCTGACCTCTCTTTAAGGTAAAGTGTTTGGTGTATTGGTGACACAGGACCAGAGTGTAGCATAAATAAAGATATTTGGCCTCGGTTGAATGAGTACGATAATACACCCCTTAATTGGATTTAGAGTACACTGTAATGTGTTTTCTAACTCAGTGAGTTCATGAATGCATTAATGCACTGGTAACAGGATATATATTAGTGCTAGTGGGTGCCCACTGTAGTCTTTATGTGTGTGTCGCCAATGTAGAGAAGAAGCTATTAACTGGTAATAGAGAGACCATTCATTTCAAATGATACTAGAATCTCACAACAGGGAATCATCTCCTACTTAATCATTTGAATTATTTCCCCCCAATTTCTCAGCTTCAATGAAAGGGTTGGTCATTTTTGACAGGGCAGAGGAGAGTAGTCTCTCTCTCTCTTTCTTTAATTCTCTCACCTCTCCTCTCTCTCCTCTCTTCTCTCTCTCGCGCGCTCTCTCTCTCTCTCTCGCTTTCTCTCTCTCTCTCGCTTTCTCTCTCTCTCGCTCTCTCTCACTCTCTCTCTCTCTCTCTCTCTCTCTCTCTCTCTCTCTCTCGCTCTCTCTCACTCTCTCTCTCTCTCGCTCTCTCGCTTTCTCTCGCTCTCTCTCGCTCTCTCGCTTTCTTTCTCTCTCTCGCTTTCTCTCGCTCTCTCTCTCTCTTACTCTCTCTCTCTCTCGCTCTCTCGCTTTCTTTTATTTATCGCTCTCTCTCTCTCAATTTAGGTTGTTTATTGGCATGTAAACATATGTACAAAGCAAATGAAATAGATAATAAACAAAAGTGAAATAAACAATAAAAATTTACAGCTAACATTACACTTCCAAAAGTTCCAAAAGATTAAAGACATTTCAAATGTTAAATTATGTCTATATACAGTGTTGTAACAATGTGCAAATAGTTAAAGTACAAAAGGGAAAATAAATAAACTTAAATATGGGTTGTATTTACACTGGTGTTTGTTCTTCACTGGTTGCCCTTTTCTTGTGAAAATAGGTCACAAATATTGCTGCTGTGATGGCACACTGTGGTATTTCACCCAGTAGATATGGGAGTTTATCAAAATTGGATTAAAAAAATAAATCTTTGTGGGTCTGTGTAATTTGAGGGAAACGTGTGTCTCTAGTATGGTCAAACATTCTGCAGGAGGTTAGGAAGTGCAGCTCAGTTTCCACCTCATTTTGTGGGCAGTGTGCACATAGTCTGTCTTCTCTTGAGAGCCAGGTCTGCCTACGGCGGCCTTTCTCAATAGCAAGGCTATGGTCACTGAGTCTGTACATAGTCAAAGCTTTCCTTCATTTTGGGTCAATCACAGTGGTCAGGTATTCTGCCACTGTGTACTCTCTGTTTAGGGCCAAATAGCATTCTAGTTTGCCTTGTTTTTTTTGGATAATTCTTTCCAATGTGTCAAGTAATTATCTTTTTGTTGTCTCATGATTTGGTTGGGTCTAATTGTTTTGCTGTCCTGGGGGGCTCTGTGGGGTCTGTTTGTGTTTGTGAACAGAGCCCTAGGACCAGCTTGCTTAGGGGACTCTTCTCCAGGTTCATCTCTCTGTAGGTGATGGCTTTGTTATGGAAGGTCTGGGAATCGCTTCCTTTTAGGTGGTTGTGGAATTTAACGGCTCTTTTCTGGATTTTGATAATTAGCGTGTATCGGCCTAATTCTGCTCTGCATGCATTATTTGCTGTTTTACGTTGTACACACAGGATATTTTCCCATTTTGTGAATTCTTGGTTGGTGAGCGGACCCCAGACCTCACAACCATAAAGGACAATGGGTTCTATAACTGTATCAAGTATTTTTAGCCAGATCCTAATTGGTATGTCGAAGTTTATGTTCCTTTTGATGGCATAGAAGGCCCTTCTTGCCTTGTCTCTCAGATCGTTCACACATTTGTGGAAGTTACCTCTCTTTCTCTCACACACATTCTCTCTCTCTCTTTCTTTCCTTATTTATCAATTCAATTCATTTTGCTTTATTGACATGACGTAACAATGTACATTTTACCAAAGCTTATTTACAATATAAAAATGATAATCAAAATTGTCAATGGAACAACAGTAACAACAATAACCAAGTGTCAAAATAACCATACATTCAACAATAACAATAAACATACAGTAGAGGACATGTGCAGGTTGATTGGTCTGTCAGACACTGTCCCTCATCTTATGGCAGGCAGCAATGTAGTGCGCTGCCAACCCACAGCTCTCTGCGTCCTCCCCCAACAGGACGGGTACCCTACTCTCATCAGAGAGGTCTTTGAAACCTTGAATAAGGGTTTCAAATTTGTTGAAATGACACTCTCTAATTGTTTTATATTTTTGACATTTTGTCAGGAAATGCAGCTCAGTCTCAGGTTCTGCTGTTGTGCAGTGGTTGCACAGCCTTTCCTCTACAGGGAGCCAGGTTTTCCTGTGTCTACCCTTCTCAATGGCAAGAATGTGCTCACTGAGCCTGTACTTTGTCAAGGTTTTTCTAAGGTTTTGATCAGTAACCATGGTCAAATATTTAGCCACAGTGTACTGTCGATTTAGGCCAGATAGCACTGCATTTTGCTTTGTGTTTGTGCTTGTGTTTCCCAATAAGCAATATAGCTTTGTTTTGACTGTGTTGTAATTTGGTTTATCCTGATTGATTGGATATTCTGGTCCTTTCTCTCTCTCTCTCTCTCTCTCTCTCTCTCTCTCTCTCTCTCTCTCTCTCTCTCTCTCTCTCTCTCTCTCTCTCTCTCTCTCTCCTCTCTCTCCTCTCTCTCTCTCTCTCTCTCTCTCTTTCTTTATTTCTCTCTCTCTCTCCTTCTTTGTCTGTATTTTCTCTATCGTTCCTTTTCAGTAGTTCAGTTTGGGTTATGTGAGGCCAGAATTGAAAGATTGATTTTTCTCTCACTTCACCTGAGAAGTGGACAGGGCACGGGATGGAAAGCGAAGGATGAGATTAGGTGGAAAGAGAGAAAGAAAGAAAGAAAGAAAGGAAGAGGGACTGTTGTGGGGTGAGTGAATGAAACGACACAATCAGTTCCAAGAGGAAGAAAATACATTTTTTTTCAGAAAAAACACACTCACTCCCGCACTTTATACTTACCTCACCTTGACTTGCTATATTTAGAGTAAAACACTTCTAACTACTTAACATGTAGTGTAAATAAGTCCCCTCTAGTCTGTGGGAAACTGTACCTTCCATTGCTCTCAAACTCATTTCTGTACCTTCCCACATCCTGTTGATTACAAAACAACTCATCCTAGTCTTTACTACTAGTCAGGCACATGACTGGACCGTCCTGGCTTGTCTACAGTCACGTTAATATAGTGACTCTCCACTTCTGTTTCAGTTATGACCAGTTAGTCAACTACTCTGTTTCCAGGCGTCTGAAAGGAAACCAGTTGGAACAGGAACTAAGGTTGCTCATGGGTACTGGGAAGGCCAAAGACATTGATGGGAGCTTCTATTGCTTCTTATACCAGCTTTATCGTAATAGTGACACTGAAAACCCCTTTAATCCAGCATAGATCTTCAACATATCAAAACTGGCACGTCTTAGTTTAGGTTGTGATTAGTACGTGGAGTTTTTCCCAGTTAGGAAAAAGTCCCTTCCTTAATGATGAGTAGCCTTGCCATTTGAGGAACCTCTGAGGCATCTGTGAATGGGCCTGTGTCCTTCAGTCTGGCACAAGGCTGGTCTTTTTTAAAACCCTTCCGAAGGAGGGAACTAACAGACTGACTGATGTTTTTATGAGGCTCTCCTCCGGTTTTGTATTCCTCTCCACATCCCTACCTTTCCCTCTGTTTCGCAAGTCTCTCTGACTGACCATGGCTTCTGACGGAATATTTAGGTTTCGGGGAATGTTAATGCCAGGACTGAAGTTTGAAAGAATCTTTCTCAGTTGAATATTTGAGATTGTGTGTTGATAAAAAGAAATATGGATATTCACATATTTTGCCTTGCATTCCACTTACGTAGTCAAATTCCACTTGCATAGTTGATATATTTTATGCCCTTTGAAAAACATTCACAAAAGCCTACTGTATAGCCAGGACCAAGGCAGCCCGTATTCAATTCAACTCCGCTCGGTAAATTATACAGTATCCCTCTGCCAGAGCTTTTAAAACGAAGGTCGCCCAAAGTAGAATCCCTTACCCTCGGACCGAGGATTGTTTGATTGAAACACATCTAGACCACAAAGCATTATTGATATTCCATCTCCAAGGATGGATGGCTGAATAGCTTCAGTGCCCTCAGCTTCCTCGTTCCTCTCGGCCTTCTCGTCCTTGTGGGTGTTCTTTGGATGTTCTGTACTGTACTGCTGTGCTAGGCAAGGCTAGGCTGGGCTATAAGGGTTCCCATTGTCTGGGGTCAGGAATAAAGGACTACTTTATGAGCCCAGAGTGGAGAAAGAGGGAGGGAGAGAGAGAGAGAGACATAGGGAGATAGAGCGAGATGGCGAGGGATCAAATCGAATTGTGTTTGTCACATGCTTCGTAAACAGCGGCTGTAGGCTGACGGTGAAATGCTTACGTACGGGTCCTTTTCCAACAATGCAGAGTTAAAGATAAAAAAGAAAAAAGGAAATAGAAATAGTGACACTAAAAACACTGTGAATAACAATAACGAGTAAAAAGAACAATCAAATCACATTTTATTGGTCACATACACATGGTTAGCATATATTAATGCGAGTGTAGCGAAATGCTTGTGCTTCTAGTTCCAACAGTGCAGTAATATCTAACAAGTCATCTAACAATTCCCCAACAACTACCTAATACATACAAATCTAAAGTGAAGGAATAGGAATATGTACATATAAATATATAAACATGACTATATACAGGGAGTACCAATATCGAGTCAATGTGCAGGGGTACGAGGTAATTGAGGTAGCTATGTACACTACCTGTCAAAAGTTTTAGAACACCTGCTCATTCAAGGGTTTCTCTTTATTTTGACTATTTTCTACATTGTAGAATAATAGTGAAGACATCAAAACTATGAAATAACACATATGGAATCATGTAGTAACCAAAAAAGTGCTAAACGAATCAAAATATATTTTATATTTGAGATTCTTCAAATAGCCACCCTTTGTCTTGATGACAGCTTTGCACACTCTTGGTATAAGTATAAAATATATTTTGATTTGTTTTAACACTTTTTTGGTTACTACATGATTCCATATGTGTTATTTCATAGTTTTGATGTCTTCACTATTATTCTACAATGTAGAAAATAGTAAAAATAAAGAGAAACCCTTGAATGAGCAGGTGTTCTAAAACTTTTGACCGGTAGTGCACATATAGGTAGGGGTAATGTGACTAGGCAACAGGAAAGATAATAGACAGTAGCAGCAGCGTATGTGAAAGTGTGTGTGTGTGTGTGTGTGTGTGTGTGTGTGTGTGTGTGTGTGTGTGTGTGTGTGTGTGTGTGTGTGTGTGTGTGTGTGTGTGTGTGTGTGTGTGTGTGTGTGTGTGTGTGTGTGTGTGTGTGTGTGTCTGCCATCAGTATGCATGTGTATGTGTGTGTTGGAGTGTCAGTGTAAGTATGTGTGAGTGTGTGGCTAGAGTCCACTGTGTGTGCATAGAGTCAGTGCAAGAGAGTTATTGCAGAAATGGTCAATACAGGTAGTGTGGGTAGCTATTTGATTAGCTATTTAGCAGTCTTGTTTAGTCTTTTGGCTTGGGGGTAGGAGCTGTCGTGCCTTCTTCACAAATGTGTGGGTGTGTACGGACCATGATGGATCTTTAGCGATGTGGACACAGAGGAACTTGAAGCTCTCCACCTGCTCCACTACAGCCCCATCGATGTGGATGGGGGCGTGCTCGGCCCTCCGTTTCCTGTAGTCCACAATCAGCTCCTTTGTCTTGCTGACGGTGAGGGAGAGGTTGTTGTCCTGGCACCACGCTGCCAGGTGTCTGCCCTCCTCCCTATAGGCTACCTCATCGTCGTCGTGTCGTCAGCGAACTTGAGGATGGTGTTGGAGTCTTGCGAGGCCACGATGGAGGAGAGAGAGGGAGGCCCAGATTGGAGTGTTTTTCACCCGCGGGATAGGAAAGACAAGTACACGTCAGACACAGCTGCTATTCTTGTGCTTCGTGCTTTGCGCCGCTGGCGTACAATCGGGCACTTCACAGGACAGACTGGCTCGGGTCTTCACTCAGGTCGGGACGGAGGGGGAAATATGTAGCCGTTTCCCACAGCCTTGGCACAAGGGATTAGGAGAGAGAGCTAAATTTAGGATGAATAAACGGAGTTCAGTCCGTTTGTGGGACGTTTCATCGTGGCCCAAAGCTCACACTGTGGCTGAGCTGAGGTGCGTTTAGGGGGAGGGAGAGAGAGAGAGCGAGAGGGAGCGCTGGAGGGAAAGAGAGAGGAGAGAGAGACCCACCTAGGAGAAGGAGACTTCTGTGTGACTGCTTTGTGTTCTATGTGAAGAGGTTGAGAGCCCCTAGTCAAGGACTGAAAGTCATTGTGTGTGTGTGTGTGTGTGTGTGTGTGTGTGTGTGTGTGTGTGTGTGTGTGTGTGTGTGTGTGTGTGTGTGCGCATAACACGTACAGTATGTACACCACTGTGTGTGCCTGCTTGTCAGTTTCACACTCCAGTCTCTCTTTTGATCTACCGTAATTGCTGGACTATTAAGCGCACCTGAATATAAGCCGTACCCACTGAATTTTTTACAAATATGTATTTTGTACATACATAAACCGCACGTCTATAAGCCGCAAGTGCCTACCGGTACATTGAAACAAATGAACTTTACACAGCCTTTAAACGAAACACGGCTTGTAACAAAAATAAATAGGCTTTTAAACGAAACACGGCTTGTAACAAAAATAAATAGGCTTTAACGAAACACGGCTTGTAACAAAAATAAATAGCAGTAAACAGTAGCCTACCAAGAAAGTCAAACTTCATTGCGGTGGCGATTGTTTTGGCTTTCAGTCGGATCTGCACAGTTCCAACGTCTTATCATCGACTCATTAAGGCCAAGCTCCCGTGCAGCAGCTCTATTTCCTTTTCCAACAGCCAGATCGATCGCCTTCAACTTGAAAGCTGCATCATATGCATTTCTCCGTGTCTTTGCCATGATGAGGGTGACAAAATGACTACCGTAATCAGAATGATGGCAAGTTTGAGCGCGCTCGATTTACGTCACATTATGTGACGGTGCTCAGTTTTTTGGCGGCATGAATCTTGTGAAAAAAAAAAAAAAAAACATAAATTAGCCGCGTCATTGTATAAACCGCGAGGTTCATAGCGTGGGAAAAAAGTAGCGGCTTATAGTCCGGAAATTACGGTAGTCATATATTTCCAATGCCTTGCACCGGTCCAACAGCTCGTTCCTGTTTACTTCTCCAATCTAACCACCTGTTATCAGAAGATATATGGCCGCTGAAAGACTTGGTCTGTAGCTGCCTGGCTAGCTCTCTCTCTGTCTCTGTCTCTTTCTCGCTGTCTGTCTCTTTCTCTCTCCCTGTCTCTTTCTCTCTCTGTCTCTTTCTCTCTCTGTCTCTCTCTTCCTCCCTCTTTTTCCCTTCTTCTCTCTCTCTCCCTCTGTCGCTCTCCCTTTTTTCTCTTTCTCTACTCTTTCTCTCTCACTCCCTCCCTCTTCTGCCTTCTCTCTATCTCTCTCTCTCCCTCCCTCTTTCTCTCTCTCTGTCTCTCTCCCTTGCCTCTCACTCCCTCTCTGTCACTCTCCCTTTCTCTCTCTCTCTCTATATATATATAATTATAATTAATGAATGTAATTATATATATATATAATTACAGGCCTCCTGTTCAACTCCCTCAAGGTCTTCTCAGGCTGAGGGGGAGTCTCAGGTTTTTGCCTTCAACATCAATAGTTAGTGCTATGGCTTGTTTTGCACAATGGCTTGCAGAGTGAAGACTGTCAAGGTTTCATAGAAATGTCCTTTTGGATTTGATAAATAATACGCTTTTTATTGAAGGAAGGTACATCTCTTTGTCCGAGAATACAATGTGTAAACTGTTTTTAGTTTGCAGGGCGGTCGCAGTGGATAGAAATTATACAGAGTTGAAGGTTGATTGGAGAAATGGTATTGTTGTGGCAGTGACATCTCAGTATATTATGAAATAGCAGGGTTACATTTACAGCTACACCTCAGATAATGTGGTTAACAGGATATAGAATACATACCCATACATTAATAGGGTTCTGTGTTTTTCCTGATCAGGTCAAAGGTTCAGGACCATACCCATATAGGCTACAGGTACAATACTCTAGAGCAGCGATCATGAACTAGATTCAGCCTCGGGCCGATTTTGTCATGAGCAGATGGTCAGGGGGCCTGAACATAATTACAAATCATTTGTAGACTGCAAATTGATCGCAAGAAGCCCAAACATATATAATATTTGACTAAAACATAATCATTTCAAACCTTGCTTACATTTGTATACGATCACATATACTGAGTGTACAAAATGTTAGGAACAGCGTCCTAATGCTGCCTCAATTCGTTTCTCTCTCTGTCTCTCACTCCCTCCCTCTTTCCCCCTTCTTCTCTCTCTCTCTCTCTCTCTCTCTCTCTCTCTCTGTCTCTCTCTCTGTCTCTCTCCCTCCCTCTTTCTCCCTTCTTCTCTCTCACTCTCTCTGTCTCTCTCTCCCTCCCTCTTTCTCCCTTCTTCTCTCTCACTCCTCTCTGTCACTCTCCCTTTCTCTCTCTCTCTCTCTATATATATATATATATATAATTATAATTGGACTCAGGTGTCGGAAGCATTCCACAGGGATGCTGGTCCATGTTGACTCCAATGCTTCCCACAGTTGTGTGAAGTTGGCTGGATGTCCTTTGGGTGGTGGACCATTCTTGAAACACACGGGAAACTGTTGAGCGTGAAAACCCCTGCAGTGTTATAGTTCTTGACACAAACCGGTGCTCCTGGTACATACCCCGTTCAAAGGCACTTCAATCTTTTGTCTTGCCCGTTCACCCTCTGAATGGCACACATAGACAAGCTGTGTCTCAATTGTATCAAGGCTTAAAAAATCCTTCTTTAACCTGTCTCCTCCCTTTCACATACACTGATTGAAGTGGATTTAACAAGTGACATCAATAAGGAATCATAGCTTTCACCTGGATTCACCTGGTCAGTCTATGTCATGGAGAGAGCAGGTGTTCCTAATGTTTTGTACACTCAGTGTATATCTCTCTATTATGCGTGGGAATACTTTGGAACAGATTTCCAAAATTAAAATCATATATAATCACATATATGAATGTTTTTTGCTCAGAAACCTTGAAGGGCCAAATAAAATCACCCGCAGGCCAAATTCGGCAGGTGGGGAACCCTAGTTAACTCTGGTCTGACATATAAAACCACAAAGGACCTCTGTATGACGTGTCTCATGCCACTTCCCTGGTATTCTATCCTCCTTTGCTATAGGTAGCATTGGTTAGCGGACCAGGTGTCCTTCTATGCCATTGCAATAGCAATAGCTCCTCTCCAGCCTCCAGCCGAACCCTTGGTTAGTGTTAATGAACAATGGTTCAGTAAACAGCAGTCCTGTCTGTCTGTCAGCACACGGCTTCTCATCACTACCTCGTCAGCCTGGAACGGCCCTGAACCTGGCTTCTCACACAGTGGTTCACACCGTTAATTATAATCCGGCTGTCTCTCTCTCTGTCTTTCTTTCTCGTTTCCGTCTCTTTCCTTTCTTGTTTTGCTCTTAATGGAGAGCGAATATTCAGCTAATCCGAGGCCCACTCCACCTACAGGTCAAATGCATTAGTTTACGCACAGCTAGGGGCTAGAGACTTTTGAGGATGGTGGTCTTGTGAGGATTTGTGTGTGTGTGTGATGTATCGCTGGTGCTCATCCCAATTACCCAGCCAATCTTTCTATTACAGATGATCCAATTTCACCCTCTCTCCTCTCTCTCTGGCTTTCCCCCTCAATCGGATTACATCTGATGGGGATGGGCAGGAAGAGGTTTGAGGAAAGATCTTAAGTTCAGGTACAATATCCCTTTCAGAAATAGACTGACAAAAACACTACTTTCCATTAAACCCTCATTTATAAAGGTTGGCCTCAAAAGTATTTTGCAGGAGATACATGTTCAAGATAGCAGCTGGCATTCTCAACCGTGTCCTATGACCAGATTCTCAACTCTGCCCCACTTTTCATTTGAACTATATTGTCTTATAATGAAATAGACCCGAAATAACCCTGTTTTTTTTGTGGAAAGGAGAAAAATGCAATCTCTGTCAGGAGTCTCATTTCCCCTCCACGCCCTTGGGAGCGCGGGCAGAGCGTACGGGGCACACACCAGGGGCGCTGACATCCCTTCCCGCTGCATCTCCTTCTGGGCTTGTGGTCTGGCCACGTGGCTCAAAGTTTGTCCTGATTCCAAGCATGGAAACTCTGAGAATGTTGGCTGAGCGCTAGGCTAATTTCAGTACCGTTACAGGGCTGAGGGCTATCTCTCTCTCTCTCTCTCTCTCTATCTCTCTCTCTCTCTGCACTCAACTGTAAGATGGCTGGCCTATTTTTCTACCTTTAACTGAAGCAGAAAGCTACAGTTGGTAACCTGAAGCCATGTTCTTAGTGCATTGGTGGGGTTTGTGCCCACTGGCCACAGAAGTAGAGGATGTTCTGAATCAAGTATAGAGTTAGTTGTGGTCAGAAAGAGGGTGGCAGGGTTACTGGAAAACTACCATCAAAGCATTCAGACCCCTTGTCTAGAGTGCCAACCTTCTCACACTAAGAGAGTGAAACGTGATACTGGTTTCGTTTCTCACAGTATTTAAGTAATGCACTACGATAGGAAGGGCTGCCTTGGTTTCATTGCAGTAGATACACACGGCGACTAAATAGATATTCCTCGACTTAATGCCGTTAAATTAGGAGCAGAGATGCAGAGAAACTCAAACCACTGCACTTTCCCCTTCTCCACTTCAGTGTTTATTTCAGTGTTTCTCTCATGTTCTTTCATCCCATGGGCTCATGTGTTCTTTCATCCCATGGGCTCATGCATTCTTTCATCCCATGGGCTCATGCGTTCTTTCATCCCATGGGCTCATGCGTTCTTTCATCCCATGGGCTCATGCGTTCTTTCATCCCATGGGCTCATGCGTTCTTTCATCCCATGGGCTCATGCGTTCTTTCATCCCATGGGCTCATGCGTTCTTTCATCCCATGGGCTCATGCGTTCTTTCATCCCATGGGCTCATGCGTTCTTTCATCCCATGGGCTCATGCGTTCTTTCATCCCATGGGCTCATGCGTTCTTTCATCCCATGGGCTCATGCGTTCTTTCATCCCATGGGCTCATGCGTTCTTTCATCCCATGGGCTCATGCGTTCTTTCATCTCATGGGCTCATTGCGTTCTTTCATCCCATGGGCTCATGCGTTCTTTCATCCCATGGGCTCATGCGTTCTTTCATCCCATGTGCTCATGCGTTCTTTCATCCCATGGGCTCATGCGTTCTTTCATCCCATGGGCTCATGCGTTCTTTCATCCCATGGGCTCATGTGTTCTTTCATCCCATGGGCTCATGCGTTCTTTCATCCCATGGGCTCATGCGTTCTTTCATCCCATGGGCTCATGCGTTCTTTCATCCCATGGGCTCATTGCGTTCTTTCATCCCATGGGCTCATGTGTTCTTTCATCCCATGGGCTCATTGCGTTCTTTCATCCCATGGGCTCATGCGTTCTTTCATCCCATGGGCTCATTGCGTTCTTTCATCCCATGGGCTCATGTGTTCTTTCATCCCATGGGCTCATTGCGTTCTTTCATCCCATGGGCTCATGCGTTCTTTCATCCCATGGGCTCATGCGTTCTTTCATCCCATGGGCTCATGCGTTCTTTCATCCCATGGGCTCATGCGTTCTTTCATCCCATGGGCTCATGCGTTCTTTCATCCCATGGGCTCATGCGTTCTTTCATCCCATGGGCTCATGCGTTCTTTCATCCCATGGGCTCATGCGTTCTTTCATGCCATGGGCTCATGCGTTCTTTCATCCCATGGGCTCATTGCGTTCTTTCATCCCATGGGCTCATTGCGATCTTTCATCCCATGGGCTCATTGCGTTCTTTCATCCCATGGGCTCATGCGTTCTTTCATCCCATGGGCTCATTGCGTTCTTTCATCCCATGGGCTCATGCGTTCTTTCATCCCATGGGCTCATGCGTTCTTTCATCCCATGGGCTCATTGCGTTCTTTCATCCCATGGGCTCATGCGTTCTTTCATCCCATGGGCTCATTGCGTTCTTTCATCCCATGGGCTCATGTGTTCTTTCATCCCATGGGCTCATGCGTTCTTTCATCCCATGGGCTCATGCGTTCTTTCATCCCATGGGCTCATTGCGTTCTTTCATCCCATGGGCTCATGCGTTCTTTCATCCCATCGGCTCATTGCGTTCTTTCATGCCATGGGCTCATGCGTTCTTTCATCCCATGGGCTCATTGCGTTCTTTCATCCCATGGGCTCATGCGTTCTTTCATCCCATGTGCTCATTGCGTTCTTTCATCCCATGGGCTCATTGCGTTCTTTCATCCCATGGGCTCATTGCGTTCTTTCATCCCATGGGCTCATGCGTCCTTTCATCCCATGGGCTCATTGCGTTCTTTCATCCCATGGGCTCATTGCGTTCTTTCATCCCATGGGCTCATTGCGTTCTTTCATCCCATGGGCTCATTGCGTTCTTTCATCCCATGGGCTCATGCGTTCTTTCATCCCATGGGCTCATGCGTTCTTTCATCCCATGGGCTCATGCGTTCTTTCATCCCATGGGCTCATGCGTTCTTTCATCCCATGGGCTCATTGCGTTCTTTCATCCCATGGGCTCATGCGTTCTTTCATCCCATGGGCTCATGCGTTCTTTCATCCCATGGGCTCATGCGTTCTTTCATCCCATGGGCTCATGCGTTCTTTCATCCCATGGGCTCATGCGTTCTTTCATCCCATGGGCTCATGCGTTCTTTCATCCCATGGGCTCATGCGTTCTTTCATCCCATGGGCTCATGCGTTCTTTCATCCCATGGGCTCATGCGTTCTTTCATCCCATGGGCTCATGCGTTCTTTCATCCCATGGGCTCATGCGTTCTTTCATCCCATGGGCTCATGCGTTCTTTCATCCCATGGGCTCATTGCGTTCTTTCATCCCATGGGCTCATGCGTTCTTTCATCCCATGGGCTCATGCGTTCTTTCATCCCATGGGCTCATGCGTTCTTTCATCCCATGGGCTCATGCGTTCTTTCATCCCATGGGCTCATGCGTTCTTTCATCCCATGGGCTCATGCGTTCTTTCATCCCATGGGCTCATGCGTTCTTTCATCCCATGGGCTCATGCGTTCTTTCATCCCATGGGCTCATGCGTTCTTTCATCCCATGGGCTCATTGCGTTCTTTCATCCCATGGGCTCATTGCGTTCTTTCATCCCATGGGCTCATGCGTTCTTTCATCCCATGGGCTCATGCGTTCTTTCATCCCATGGGCTCATGCGTTCTTTCATCCCATGGGCTCATGCGTTCTTTCATCCCATGGGCTCATGCGTTCTTTCATCCCATGGGCTCATGCGTTCTTTCATCCCATGGGCTCATGCGTTCTTTCATCCCATGGGCTCATGCGTTCTTTCATCCCATGGGCTCATGCGTTCTTTCATCCCATGGGCTCATGCGTTCTTTCATCCCATGGGCTCATGCGTTCTTTCATCCCATGGGCTCATGCGTTCTTTCATGCCATGGGCTCATGCGTTCTTTCATCCCATGGGCTCATTGCGTTCTTTCATCCCATGGGCTCATTGCGATCTTTCATCCCATGGGCTCATTGCATTCTTTCATCCCATGGGCTCATTGCGTTCTTTCATCCCATGGGCTCATGCGTTCTTTCATCCCATGGGCTCATTGCGTTCTTTCATCCCATGGGCTCATGCGTTCTTTCATCCCATGGGCTCATTGCGTTCTTTCATCCCATGGGCTCATGCGTTCTTTCATCCCATGGGCTCATTGCGTTCTTTCATCCCATGGGCTCATTGCGTTCTTTCATCCCATGGGCTCATGCGTTCTTTCATCCCATGGGCTCATTGCGTTCTTTCATCCCATGGGCTCATGCGTTCTTTCATCCCATGGGCTCATTGCGTTCTTTCATCCCATGGGCTCATGCGTTCTTTCATCCCATGGGCTCATTGCGTTCTTTCATCCCATGGGCTCATGCGTTCTTTCATCCCATGGGCTCATTGCGTTCTTTCATCCCATGGGCTCATGCGTTCTTTCATCCCATGTGCTCATTGCGTTCTTTCATCCCATGGGCTCATTGCGTTCTTTCATCCCATGGGCTCATGCGTTCTTTCATCCCATGGGCTCATTGCGTTCTTTCATCCCATGGGCTCATTGCGTTCTTTCATCCCATGGGCTCATTGCGTTCTTTCATCCCATGGGCTCATTGCGTTCTTTCATCCCATGGGCTCATGCGTTCTTTCATCCCATGGGCTCATGCGTTCTTTCATCCCATGGGCTCATGCGTTCTTTCATCCCATGGGCTCATGTGTTCTTTCATCCCATGGGCTCATGCGTTCTTTCATCCCATGGGCTCATGCGTTCTTTCATCCCATGGGCTCATTGCATTCTTTCATCCCATGGGCTCATGCGTTCTTTCATCCCATGGGCTCATTGCGTTCTTTCATCCCATGGGCTCATGCGTTCTTTCATCCCATGGGCTCATGTGTTCTTTCATTCCATGGGCTCATTGCGTTCTTTCATCCCATGGGCTCATGCGTTCTTTCATCCCATGGGCTCATTGCGTTCTTTCATCCCATGGGCTCATGCGTTCTTTCATCCCATGGGCTCATGCGTTCTTTCATCCCATGGGCTCATTGCGTTCTCTTGCGTTCTTTTCATCCCATGGGCTTATTGCGTTCTTTCATCCCATGGGCTCATGCGTTCTTTCATCCCATGGGCTCTCGCGTTCTTTCATCCCATGGGCTCATGCGTTCTTTCATCCCATGGGCTCATGCGTTCTTTCATCCCATGGGCTCATTGCGTTCTTTCATCCCATGGGCTCATGCGTTCTTTCATCCCATGGGCTCATGCGTTCTTGAGCACCGCGTGAAAGTAGAACAACCACAAGACAGAGTTCACCTGTACGTTATAATGTACAGATCTAGACCCAAAGATCCATTGGTCTTTCCAGTTCCCACGGTTGTGTAATAAAGCCTACAAAAGCGTGCTCATGACTAGTCCCAAAACTACTGCACCAAGCCTTGGGATACAGTAAGCTTGAAATTCGAACCCCTGGTTCCCATTCCCGTTCCAATCCATGGAATGATGATGGTGGGCTTCCTAAGACGTCCATAGCCTTTCCCTGGAGTCTTGTTGCAGGCCAAGGCCGGATCTGGAGTCTAGAAGCTGGAAGAGGAGAGCTGCAGCTGGGAGTGATAGACATTACCACATCCCAGCACCTGTTGCTTTGTGACTGGGGAGCTTCAATTGGAACCTACAGGGTTATAACCTAACAACAAGCCCCATTGACTTTACCAGAATATAGCCAATTTCTCCAGCAACTCGAATCCATACATCACCTCACCCCCTTCTGAAATGGGTTAATACATGTTCCATCAAGATACCTGGAGGCACCGAGCTGTGATTTGTCGAGATCGAATGCCAAGGTTCCAATTTATATATAGAGCCGCAACTGTGAATGATTGTGGTTGGAGGGAGCACTAGCTCGCTATTCGCTAACCCCTGTTCCCCGGATCCAGACATCTGTCTCTAGAAACTCGATACCCCGGGCCACTAACGCGTGTCCAGACTTGATTCATGTTGTCCATTCGTTTCCTCAGTCGCTCTGTCTTTTGTGTGGTAGCGCTGGAGTGGTATAGCCTGGTCCCAGATCTGTTTGTGCTGTCTTGCCTAACTCATGGTCAATATCACAAGATAGCACAAACAGATCTGGGACCAGGCGAGTAGTAGTAGGATTAAGAAGGAATAAGGGAAGAACCTGCATTCTGTTCTGGCAATACTAGACAGGCAAAATATCAATTACTTTTAACCCTTCCCTCCCTCCTCCTTCAGCCCCCTTTTATTTCCTGTCTTGTTTACACCAACATGTCTTGTAATTAGTGGATTAAAGTGAGTTGCTAGAGAGAGAGAGTCCAGGGCTGCGTCTCACATGGCACCCTATTCCCTTTATAGTGCACCACGTTTGACCAGGGCCCAAAAGGCTCTGGTCAAAAGTAGTGCAATGTACAGTATAGGGAGCAGTGTACCATTTGGGCTGCAGCCCAGGAAATAAATGACTTCGCCTCCGCCCACCATTTCAAGCTACAAAGACTCACTATGTTGACATTACACTGAGTAAATCTGACTGCTGCTGATTGTTTAGAGTTCATTTGATTCTCAGTGGAACCATGTGATCATTACCGTGGAAATGGTGGGACCACATGGTTCTTCAGTGTTATGTGGGTCATGAGTTTGTTTCATAAGTGGGGAGCTGCTAAGTGTGTTTGTGTGTGTGTGTGCGTCTATCTGTGTGTGACTGTGTGTTCTGTCACCTGTGTGGTTCAACCAAGGGTAGCTCCTCTTGAGTCACTCTTCACAGGAAGTGATGCGTGTCCATGCGCTCGCTCTCTCTCTCTCTCTCTCTCTCTCTCTCTCTCTCTCTCTCTCTCTCTCTCTCTCTCTCTCTCTCTCTCTCTCTCTCTCTCTCTCTCCAATTAAAAGGGTATTTATTGACATGGGAAACATATGTTTACATTGCCAAAGCAAGGGAATAAACAATAAACAGAAGTGAGAAGAAACACATTTGACAACATCAACAAAAAACTATTAGAAATTAACAGTAAACATTGCACTCAAAAAGGTTTAAAGAAGATAAAGACATTAAGTGTTATATTATCAGCTATGTACAGTGTTTTACAATGTGCAAATAGTCTCTCTCTCTCTCTCTCTCTCTCTCTCTCTCTCTCTCTCTCTCTCTCTCTCTCTCTCTCTCTCTCTCTCTCTCTATGTCACACCCTGGCCTTAGTTATCTTTGTTTTCATTATTATTTTAGTTAGGTCAGGGTGTGACATGGGGAAGTTTGTGTGTTTTTGTATTGTCTAGGGTGTTGTATGGTTTAGGGGGTTAAGTAGAGTAGATGGGTTAGTGTTCAGTGTAGGTGTCTAGGAAAGTCTATGGTTGCCTGAATTGGTTCTCAATCAGAGACAGCTGGTTATTGTTGTCTCTGATTGGGAGCCATATTTAAGGCAGCCATAGGCTTTAGCTGTTTGTGGGTAATTGTCTATGTGTAGTGTTTGTGTCAGCACTATTTATATGTATAGCTTCACGGTCGTCATTTTGTTAGTTTTTGTATAGTTGTTCGTTTCTTGTTTTTCTCTCTTCTTTAAATAAAGAAGATGTATTTTGCACACGCTGCGCCTTGGTCCAATCTCTCACAGCAAGACGATCGTGACACTCTCTCTCTCTCTAAAACAAAGCGGACTCTTTAACTTAAATCCCAACTCATTCCCACAACTCCATATATGGCGTGCCTATTATAAGCCACTGTGCATGATATGAAGAGGGGCCTGCTGCAGCTGTGGGCCGTAGCCTTCAATGTTATCCATATTCAAAGCACATTTCCAACACCAACGCCTTGTTATACTGCACCTCGGATTTCGCAAGCAGTGCCGGGTTCACGTGCTAGTCGGAACTGTCGAAGCTAGGGTTCTAAATATCTTTATGCGACCAATAATATTTGATTTGATTTGACTAGGAAACTCCGAAATGTACGTCTTTGCTAACTGGTTGTAGTTATACACGTTCAACCAGTTAGCAAGTCAGACATTTCGGAGTTTCCGTTTTTTCCCGACTGGCATGTGAATGCAGCAATAATGATAAGTCCTCATAGCAGAGTTGGTGTAGGGATAGAATTCGTAGAGATACTCACTGACAATAGAGGAAAAGAAACATGTTCTGTGTGTCTCTTTTTTTTCCCGACCTGACTCTAATAGTGGTCCAGAGCCTCACAGCCTTATCCAATCAGAACGCTTCAGAACACTCACACTCATTCTCTCTAGGCTGGTTACCAAGGAGACAGTTAGGTCTGAGAAGTAGTAGCTACAGCCATAGTCCCAGTCGGTATGAGATAGAACGTTGCGGCCCTGCTCGCCTGTGGGGAAAACAACCTGTGGTTACCTAGGTTACCCCATTGGCTCACAGCAAATACTTGACCTTTTTCAGATGCAATTTTCTCGTTGTCTGCTTGTTTTAGTCAATTACAAAACAACATTTTAGAAAAGTACAAGATGTCTAAAGATGACTTTTCAACATTGCCTGCTCCCGAACGTTCTCACTACTGAGAAAAACATACTATTGTAGGGTTTCCCTCTCGCCACTTTTCGTGATGGTGCTAGCAGCCACATGAGTGAGTGGACTATGCAGCTACACGTAATGAGTGGAGTTACAAACTGACTTCATCAAGCAAGTTAAAAGTCTTACCTGTGATGAAATGTTTCCCACAGACATAGGTACGTGTGGCCTACTTGGACACGGGGATCCCGCATTTCCCACTCTCCAACGCCAATTAGCCTGAAGCCACAGCACAGGGCTCTTATAGCAGGCTCTATTTCCTTACGTGGGAGCATTGCGAACCGTAGGTCGGGATTTTTTTTTACCTGGTTACATTAATCGACAACAAAGTTGCCTCTTATATAATGGGGGTAAATTGTTCGGCGTGGGCGAGGAGAATTTCTTATTATTACGTGAATACCGACTGGGACTATTGTTCTGAATGAGGCTGCGTTTTTGTATTATTTTTTATTCTCCACCCCATAGCGTCCTGGGATTTCTATTCCCACCTGTTTTGGTGGTGCCGGAATTAGCACCCTCGCACCTGTTTGGAGAGACAACATTTGTCTGTGGTCCCACATTTCCCGATGGGATGGGGAAAATGCGTCTCCGAGAGCCAGGTGTCTGTCCAGGGGGAGGAGGAGAGATGGGGAGAAGAAAGGGAGAGTTCTGGGTATTTTAGAGTGAGGGAAGAGGAACGGCAATCGGCTGCGATTTTTAAAAACATTTACAAGTTTTGAATTTGGTCCAACTAGGCCAACTTGGATAATTTGGATCGAACCACTAATAAACAGAGTGGAGATAGTTAACTTGATTCAGTATGTTGAATGAGGAAATTAGGCAACTCAGTAAACACTTTGTTCAATTGAAGCAGACAACAGCTGGATTATGTTTTGTACGGTTTTAGTGATTCTAACCCTCAATTTATAACGCCTACACAGCAGCACAGTAACTTCACAGTAACTGTCAAAGTACCTCTTACGTTCCTTCTTCCTCCTTACCTCTTTAGGCTTTGTTTACATACTTTTACTGTGAGACAGTAACTCCTAGTTGTAAGATACTAACTCTCATTGCTACCTATTAGCTACCGCTACCTACTTCTCCCTTGCAGCTACATTTTGATTCAGAAAAAGTTTAAGCCCACCCTTTATGTAAAGCTGGTATCAGTTGTTTGGCTCAAGCATTCAAACCACCAACATTGCTTTCAGTACAGAGTGGACCACCACTCAGCATCTTACCCACTGGAAGACCAACCCCTCCACTGGGACAAGGCATATAGAGTTTTTCCCTGTGAGAGCAAAACCAAACTGAACTGAGCTGCGATCCCAGTCAGGGACGACAAAGCATACAAATAGAATACCGCCGGCCCACCCATCACTGTTTCACTGAAGCTGGAGACTCATATCTCCCTCTGTAACTTTAAGCACCAGCTGTCAGAGCAGCTCACAGATCACTGCACCTGTACATAGCCCATCTGTAAATAGCCCATCCAACTACCTCATCCCATACTGTTATTTTTTTGCTCCTTTACACCCCAGTATCTCTACTTGCACACTCATCTTCTGCACATCTATCACTCCAGTGTTTAATTGCTAAATTGTAATTATTTCGCCACTATGGCCTATTTATTGCCTTACCTCCCTTATCTTACCTCATTTGCACACACTGGATATATAGTTATATATAGGCCCCGTGTGGCTCAGTTGGTAGAGCATGGCGCTTGCAACGCCAGGGTTGTGGGTTCGTTTCCCACGGGGGGCCAGTACAAAAAAAAAAAAAATGAATGTATGTACTTGTAAGTCGCTCTGGATAAGAGCGTCTGCTAAATGACTTAAATGTAAATGTAATACTTTTCTATTGTGTTATTGACTGTATGTTTGTTTATTCCATGTGTAACTTGGTGGTTGTTGTTTGTGTCGCACTGCTTTGCTTTATCTTGGCCAGGTCACAGTTGCAAATGAGAACTTGTTCTCAACTGGCTTACCTGGTTAAATAAAGGTGGGGGAAAAAAGAAGAAAAAAATCACAGACCCATTGATTTGAATGGGAATTTCTGTTCTAGTAAATCTAATTCTATGAGAAAGAGAACCCCAGCGGAGTTTAGTTTCTGGAAAAACCCAGTCAACATGGGGCTGTGTGTATACGTATGCTGACCCAGACACAGAGAGAGAACTGGGTTTGGACCAGTCCCTCGTTCCCGTTCTGCTAGATTGTTTATTCGCCTGGTTCCTCTGGGTCTTTACCCTGCCCCGATGCACACCAGATTTATGGTGTGGTCTCTCTCTCTCTTTCTCTCTCTGTTTTTCTGTGTCTCTTTCTCTGTCACACACACCTGCATACATAAGCACGCAGGAACACACGCAGGAACACACGCAGGAACACACGCAGGAACACACGCAGGAACACACGCAGGAACACACGCAGGAACACACGCAGGAACACACGCAGGAACACACGCAGGAACACACGCAGGAACACACGCAGGAACACACGTACGCACACACACACGCACGCGCACGCACGCACGCACGCACGCACACACACACACACACACACACACACACACACACACACACACACACACACACACACACACACACACACACACACACACACACACACACACACACACACACACACACACAATAAATACTTTATTTGAATCCACCAATCAAATTTACATTAAAAAAGGTTCCAAACATTTCAGAGGTTCCTGTATGCATGGCACTCAAGGGTACAGACAGCACCTACTTCTCCAAACAGCTATGCTTCCCAGGACCGCTGAAACAGAGCAGTATCCAGCCTACTGCGTCGCCCTAGTTTTTGTCAGGCCTGCAATCTGGAGGCCGCACACTGCAAGGCTGTGTACGTGGCTGAGACTGCCAAATATAAGCTCCAGCAGCTTGCACCTCCACCCGAGGCTGTCCAAGCGTGCCGTGAGGGGCTGGTATTTAAGCAACTTGTCGGCAAAGTCCTGTTCCATGTAGCCGTCAAATGAGCAGCCCACTTACAAACACACATGCACGCACGCACACACACAAACACACACACACGCACACACACATTTCCCTTATCTTTTTCTCTCTATCTTTTCTTTCTCATTCTCTCTCTTCTCTTCTTACAGTATATATGCTGCAGACAGTATAGGCTTCTTCACCCACAGCCCCATTTACGTTTCCTAATCCCTAAAATCCCCCCTTTTGCATGATTTATTTAGGGGTTGAAATTGGATAAACACAATATGGCCGACACTGCCTGGCATCTCTGACCTCTGCAGTTTGTGTGTGTGTGTGGAAAAAGTCCCCCTGTGTGTATGTGTGTGTGTGTGTGTGTGTGTGTGTGTGTGTGTGTGTGTGTGTGTGTGTGTGTGTGTGTGTGTGCAGTTCCCTCTAACCCCGGTGTCAGCACTTCTCCTCCCTTAGTACCACAGCGTTTTTATGAATAAATCGACTCACATTAACTCCTCTCCACCACGAGCAGCAAAACACCATGCAGCGTTTGTCCTTGTCCGACTGGGAATTTAAAATGTGTCCAAGCTTTGATATGATATAATCTCTGATGCTGTGATCGGAGTGGCGGGGAATTTTAAATACTGAGCCCAGCTGTTTCTTTCAATGAAATTCAATGAAATGAAACACTATTGAATTCCTCAGTGAGCTGTATTGAGAAGAAGTACATTTGTAAATGTTTGCCAAATATTTCTCTCCCTCTTAATAAATGAATTTAAAAAAAAAATGCTCTGTGTGTTGCTCTTTACAGATGCAGATTCTTGACAAGTTCCCAATCGAGGGAGGGCAGAAAGATCCCAAGAAGAGAATCATCCCATTTCTCCCAGGTGAGTCTCCATCATTTCTCCCTGTCCAGTCTCCATCATTTCTCCCAGGTCAGTCTCCATCATTTCTCCCAGGTCAGTCTCCATCATTTCTCCCAGGTCAGTCTCCATCATTTCTCCCTGTCCAGTCTCCATCATTTCTCCCAGGTCAGTCTCCATCATTTCTCCCAGGTGTGTCTCCATCATTTTTATCTCCCTCTCTCCTTTTCTTCTTTTCTCCACACGCATAAAGTCTTTTACACGACGATAAGCCTCTGTCAACCTCATTTCCCTTAACATCGAACCCGACCAACAGTCTAATCGATCCCTTGCCATAGATGGCCATAAGATCTAATGACATGACATTATCCATAGGGGCGTATTGGGGTTTATAAGGAAGTACAGTCTGACTTGAGGCAGACAGACACCACCATGACAGTAAAGTCACCGATAGCGCTGACTCGGAAAGAAGTTACACCGCATCAGTATCCTGTGTGTGTCAGTATCCTGCTCGTCTCGACGCCCCTCCTAGTGTCGTTCATACATTATTCATCTGTCGGTCCATCCAGTTGACTGTCTCTCTGAGGTGCAGCAGCAGGGAGGTGCTGACAGTGTGTGTTTGTCTGATGTGGGAGTGAAAGACACAAAATGGAAAAAGAGATTGAGGAAGAGATGGTAGAACAGAGAGCGAGACAACACTCCTGCTGTGTGAGTGAGAGGCTTCTGTCTGTTTACGGTTTATGTTGATTAGGCTGTCTTAGAGCCTGATGGAGACCACATGCTCTCTTAGAGCCTGATGGAGACCACATGCTCTCTTAGAGCCTGATGGAGACCACATGCTCTCTTAGAGCCTGATGGAGACCACATGCTCTCTTAAAGCCTGATGGAGACCACATGCTCTCTTAGAGCCTGATGGAGACCACATGCTCTCTTAAAGCCTGATGGAGACCACATGCTCTCTTAGAGCCTGATGGAGACCACATGCTCTCTTAGAGCCTGATGGAGACCACATGCTCTCTTAAAGCCTGATGGAGACCACATGCTCTCTTAGAGCCTGATGGAGACCACATGCTCTCTTAGAGCCTGATGGAGACCACATGCTCTCTTAAAGCCTGATGGAGACCACATGCTCTCTTAGATCCTGATGGAGACCACATGCTCTCTTAAAGCCTGATGGAGACCACATGCTCTCTTAGAGCCTGATGGAGACCACATGCTCTCTTAGAGCCTGATGGAGACCACATGCTCTCTTAGAGCCTGATGGAGACCACATGCTCTCTTAGAGCCTGATGGAGACCACATGCTCTCTTAGAGCCTGATGGAGACCACATGCTCTCTTAAAGCCTGATGGAGACCACATGCTCTCTTAGATCCTGATGGAGACCACATGCTCTCTTAAAGCCTGATGGAGACCACATGCTCTCTTAGAGCCTGATGGAGACCACATGCTCTCTTAGAGCCTGATGGAGACCACATGCTCTCTTAGAGCCTGATGGAGACCACATGCTCTCTTAAAGCCTGATGGAGACCACATGCTCTCTTAGAGCCTGATGGAGACCACATGCTCTCTTAAAGCCTGATGGAGACCACATGCCTTCTTAGAGCCTGATGGAGACCACATTATATCTTAGAGCCCAATGGAGACCACATGCTCTCTTAGAGCCCGATGAAGACCACATGCTCTCTTAAAGCCTGATGGAGACCACATGCTCTCTTAGAGCCCGATGGAGACCACATGCTCTCTTAGAGCCCGATGGAGACCACATTATCTCTCAGAGCCTGATGGAGACCACATGCTCTCTTAGAGCCTGATGGAGACCACATTATCTCTCAGAGCCTGATGGAGACCACATGCTCTCTTAGAGCCTGATGGAGACCACATGCTCTCTTAGAGCCTGATGGAGACCACATTATCTCTCAGAGCCTGATGGAGACCACATGCTCTCTTAGAGCCTGATGGAGACCACATTATCTCTCAGAGCCTGATGGAGACCACATGCTCTCTTAGAGCCTGATGGAGACCACATTATCTCTTAGAGCCTGATGGAGACCACATGCTCTCTTAGAGCCTGATGGAGACCACATGCTCTGTTAGAGCCTGATGGAGACCACATTATCTCTTAGAGCATGATGGAGACCACATGCTCTCTTAGAGCCTGATGGAGACCACATGCTCTCAGCCCTTTCCCTACCCATGCCTGGCTACCCAGACTCATTGCTCCGGCCAAACGCTACACCCCGAATGTTTGTTTCTTCTCAACAACGAGTCTGGTATTGACTTCCTCCACGACCCTTCTAGAACGCGAACACATTCGGGCCGTCTGATTGGTCCTGGGGCAACCCAGGGGAGTCAGAGGTGAAACTCACAATAAAATAAGACAGAGGGAGACTGCCTTGCGATGCTCAAACCAAAGTTGTTCTTTAATAAAGGTTGGGGAGAACGGGGAGGGGAGAAATACAACTGAAAGGTCTCTCCGGTAACGGGTGGCTCACTGTGTCCGGCGGGGCGGCTCCTCAGACCGCCTGTGTTAATGAACAAAAGAGAGAGAGAACGATGAGTCCGGGGTTTCAATACATGCTCTCAACTTGCGCCGGGTGGCGTGCTGCCCGGGAATGGGTCCTCTTCCTTTGGGGCCAAAGAAAAGGAAGAGAGAGAGAGTCAAACATCACCTAGTATCTTCTTAGGCATCTGATCGAGGTGCTTCTCATTCTCACTCCGGTTCTTCTGAGGACTAGGTGTACCCTCTGCCTGTCTGCCCAAGCCCCCGAGTGACTGCACCTCTAATTATACCCATTTGGAGTAACGAGGGCCAGGTGGGACCAATTCCAGGTGCCAATTGGTTGCAGCACCTGGACTGGGTAATATTGGTGTTGATTCACCAGCCCCAGTTGGTGCCTGTAGAGCTGTCCATGGTGCTGACTCACCTTGGCCTGGCAAGCCCTCTGGAGCTGACCAAGGTCCTGCTCCTTCATTTGTAGCTCCCTGCTGGCCCCCTTGGTTGCCACAGTCCCAGAAACCGATGGGTTGGGCCCGAGCCAGAACACATGTAGGTAAAAATATGTTTTGAATATTGGTCATTGGTTTTGATACTCTGGTTAGAGATTATCCATTCGCTTATAACTTTGTTTTGTACAACACCGCTCGTCGCCGCAAACGACTTCTATGATGGCAGATTCAAGCTGAGGTATGTAGCCAACACATAGCATTGGGAGAATTCAGAGTCGTCAGGCAATCCCCACCCCGCCAACCCACCTCACATTAAGCCACCAAAACATCCACCTCTATCTGTTTACATACCTTTTGTGACATTTATTTTGACCGGATAGTCTCATTGAGATAACATCTCTTTTGCAAGAGATACCTGTTCAGGAAGTAGTCAGCAGCGTTACAAAATGAGTCACACCGAATACAATATCTTCGTCTAAGTTCCAGATGTGGAAATGTGTCCATGGCAACTTCTTTGAAATAGTCACCCATAGGATTCCCTCAATTACACACAATGTTAGCAGCTGGCCATCAAAGACTTGGGTTAGCTATTGCAAGTCAGCGTTATGGTTGAAGAACGCCTGTTGTTTACATGATGGTCTCTGATCTAAGAAACTCCAGTACTGCACTATTACCTCTCTACTATTCATCATTCAATGTATTGCTGGCAATCAGAACGCACGCAGTCTGTCCCCAGCTCACCCTCTCGTCCTCTGGGTCTTCAGTTCACAAGAAGGGTAATTTGATCACTTCCTGTGGGACTGTAGTGACCGTGGCATACCCTGGAGTAGGGGGCGTTCTGATTGGCCGGTGCCATTTTTCTTTGAAGTCACTGAGTTAGACTAGATACATAACCTCCAAGCGCTTAAATCCCATTTGATATGTTAAGAGGGCAAGTCACAGTTAGAGGTCCACGCAGGACAAGACCGTTCACTATGAGAGTATGAGAGTGAGATTGTAGTGGTTCAGAAGTCTTTCATGTGTTACTGACATCTAGTGTTAGCTTGTGGTAATACACAAACAAACCGAAGGGTTGCCCACTGCTACGAGACAGGATTGTACTGGTCTTTAATTTATTATGGTTTTACACTCTCTAACGTCTAAAATGTGTCCCTTTTCATCTATTCTCTCTCTCTCTCTCATTTCCTCCCTCCCTCAGGTAAAATCCTGTTCAGGCGGAGTCATGTGCGTGATGTGGCCATGAAGAGGCTACGTTTCATCGATGACTACTGCAGGGTGAGCGAGGAGGCATTACGCTCAAAACACACACACACACACACACACACACACACACACACACACACACACACACACACACACACACACACACACACACACACACACACACACACACACACACACATCCTGTCCCACTTGGGGTCCCCCCTGTCACATGTTAGGGGTCAGAGGTCAGGGGTGACAGATGGTAACCTGACACACGTGTCAGCGACACCTCAGGCGTGACGGGTGTTGTAGGGACATGTGTTGAGTCAGGGGGGTTTCCAGTTTGCACCACAATAATATGGTGTTGTTGTTTGCACATTTCTGTGCAAATACGTGATGCAATACAGTCTTGTCTCTTAACTCATCTTATCGCAGAGTTTTAAAAGCTAGCAAACCTACAACGGTCCATCTGAGGAAATGTGTTTCGAATACTTAGCTAGTCTGAAAACACATTGTCATACTTACTGGTCTCTAAGGCTTTGGTTTATTCTGGTCATGAAGTTTTAGAAAGAGATTTGACCTAGTTCTGTTTAGTTTAGAACACACAAGAACACTTCTGAGTGCCCAACAAAAGATAGACTTTAAAAAGCTACCCCCACTCTTTCAAAAGCCAGATGAAGGCTATGCCCTCAGCTGAGTATTTAATTTAACGAAAGTTTTCTACAACTCCCCCCAAAAATTAAGCCTTTGGTCATTCAACAGTCTGACTTCAAAAAAGCTCTTATCGTTTCCCCTTTGTTAAGCTTCTCTCTCGCTCTCGCTCGCTCGCTCGCGCTCTCTCTCTCTCTCTCTCTCTCTCTCTCTCTCTCTCTCTCTCTCTCTCTCTCTCTCTCTCTCTCTCTCTCTCTCTCACTCTCACTCTCTAAAAAGTGAACAGTAAACATTACACTCACACAAGTTCCAAAAGAATAAAGACATTTCAAATGTCATATTATCTCTATATACAGTGTTGTAACGATAGGCAAATAGTTAAAGTAAAAGTTTGTTCTTCACTGGTTGCCCTTTTCTTTTGGCAACAGGTCACACATCTTGCTGCTGTGATTGCACAGATAGATATGAGAGTTTATCTAAATTGGATTTGTTTTCAAATTCTTTGTGGGTCTGTGTAATCTGAGGGAAATATGTGACTCTAGTATGGTCATACATTTTGCAGGAGGTTAGTAAGTGCAGCTCAGTTTCCACCTCATTTTGTGGACAGTGTGCACATAGTCTGTCTTCCCTTTTTTTTTACCCTTTTTTCTCCCCAATTTCCTGGTTTCCAATTGGTAGTTACAGTCTTGTCTCATCGCTGCAACTCCTGTACGGACTCAGGAAAGGCGAAGCTCGAGAGCCGTGCGTCCTCCGAAACACAACCCAACCAAGCCGCACTGCTTCTTGACACAATGCCTGCTTAACCAGGAAGCTACCCGCACCAACGTGTCGGAGGAAACACCGTACACCTTGTGACCGTGTTAGCATGCACTGTTCCCGGCCCGCCACAGGAGTCGCTAGTGCTCGATGGGACAAGGACATCCCTGCCGGCCAAACCCTCCCCTAACTCGGACAATGCTGGGCCAATTGTGCGCCGCCCCATGGGTCTCCAGGTCGCGGCCCGCTGCGACAGAGCCTGGACTTGAACCCAGAATCTCTAGTGGCCCCTAGCCTGTCTTCTCTTGAGAGCCAGGTCTGCCTACAGCAACCTTTCTCAATAGCAAGGCTTCTCTCTCTCTCTCTCTCTCTCTCTCTCTCTCTCTCTCTCTCTCTCTCTCTCTCTCTCTCTCTCTCTCTCTCTCTCTCTCTCTCTCTCTCTCTCTCTCGCTCTCTCTCTCTCTCTCTCCCTCTCTCTCTCTCAAGATTTCAGCTAATAGGGAGATGTATCTGACAAAATAACTACATTATTGCAATCGTTAATCATAAGCTATTTACATGATAGAAATGTTGGTACATTTGTGGACAAACTTCTTGCTTACTCAACTTTTAAAGGTTTAAAAAAAGAAAATAGCTCATCTTTTTACTTAATATGTCTTAAAATGTGTTTATTTTTGGAGATGTGAAGAGATTGTTCTGCCTGTCTATCACTCATCATCTTCTGATCTGAACTTTACTGTTTACTTACCATTTCCTGTTTGTTGTCACAAGACAAACAACAGAAGGATAGTGATTACACAGAAGGCCCTCTCAAGGGATTGTGAGAGGCTGGAGCCAAACCATCTGTATCACTAGCTGTCTTTTAATATAATATACACTTCCTCAATAACACATGACCAGAAAATGATCATATGAGTACGGACGGGTATTTGCTCTTATCGTGAACAATGGAATATTATTCAAGTTGTGCACTGTCCCTGTGAAATAAATCCCATGAATATGATATGGATATTGTTCAACGTAAATCTCAAATATAGTACAATATGTCCACTATGTCTACCTTGTCATTGGCTCCTATTGATCTGTTCCTATAGTAGTGTGACTTAGCATGATCATTACAAATGGATGTCCATCCTCAGTGGAATAGGCTGACATATGATCTTCCATTGAATTGAAGCCAAACTCTGGGCTAAGGATTATACTGTTGTGTATTGTAAAGGTAGAACGTCAAATGGATGTTGGAATGCATCCTCCGTAGCTCATCATTCCAAGAGTTACTTTGTGTGGTGCATCGTTGTACTGTATCTTACAGAGGATGATCTCCCTCCCCTCTCTCTATCTCTCCTTCCCTCCTTCCCCTCTTCCTCCTCTCCCTCTCTTTCCTCCCTCCCTTTCTCTCAGGCTCTGGTCCGTCTCCCTCCTCAGTTGTCTCAGAGTGAGGAGGTGCTGCGCTTCTTTGAGACCAAAGCTGATGACCTCTACCCCCCAGTAGAGTGAGTATCTAAAACACACACACACACACACACACACACACACACACACACACACACACACACACACACACACACACACACACACACACACACACACACACACACACACACACACACACACACACACACAGTCTTATACAACTAACCTTGTGGGGACACACAATTCAGTCACATGAAAAATCCTATTTTCCCTATCCTCTAACCTTAACCCGGACACCTAACCTTTACCTTAACTCTAACCTAACCCTAGCTCCTAACCCTAAAACCTGAACCCTAGCTCCTAACCCTAAAACGAATCCTAGCTCCTAACCCTAAAACCTGAACCCTAGCTCCTAACCCTAAAACGAACCCTAGCTCTTAACCCTAAAATGAACCCTAGCTCCTAACCCTAAACCAAATTCTAACCCAAACACGAATTCTAACCTTAACCCTAAACCCCCTGGAAATAGCATTTGACCATATGGGGATCAACAAAATGTCCCCAGTTGGTCAAATTTTTGATCGTTTACTATAGTTAACACACGCACGCACGCACGCACGCACGCACGCACGCACGCACGCACGCACGCACACACACACACACACACACATACACACACACACTCTCAGTTCAATTCAAGGGGCTTTATTAGCATGGGAAAGCAAATGAAATGGATAAACAAAAGTAAAATAAACTATAAAAAGTGAACAGTAAATATAAGTAATTGCGAAAAAATAAATTAAATAAAATGTATCTATATCTACATTTATCAATCTATAATTCTATTTTTTGCTGAAGAACTCAGGAGCCCATGGTCTCTTTATCTCTCTCTCTCTCTCTCTCTCTCTCTCTCTCTCTCTCTCTCTCTCTCTCTCTCTCTCTCTCTCTCTCTCCCCCCAAACTGGGTCAGTATTTCGCCCTGTCTCTTTTTCAAGACTTTCTCATCCTGCTGTGCGGTGTGTCTCAGAGAGACTCAGAGAGGCTGAGGCCTCATTGTTTACGGTGTGGGTCCTTTTGAACAGAGGAAGTGGAGGCCAGGCTTTGATGCCACCAGCAGGAGGGTAGAGGGTTCACGCACTGAATCATATGGACAGAGTCTGTAGGGCTTGTAGGGCGGCCATGTTCCAAACACTAAAAGGGAACTATGGGGGTGTATACTGGGAAGAAGAGCTTCTAATGTCCTGTATATGTGGTAGATATTGGGCTGTCTATTGTGGGGTTGTGTGTGTGTGTGTGTGTGTGTGTGTGTGTGTGTGTGTGTGTGTGTGTGTGTGTGTGTGTGTGTGTGTGTGTGTGTGTGTGTGTGTGTGTGTGTGTGTGTGTGTGTGTGTGTGTGTGTGTGTGTGTGTGTGCGTGCGTGCGTGCGTGTGTGTGCGTGCGTGCGTGTTTGTGATACTATATCGTTCAACGTCTTCCTACCTTCTACACCTTTCCCATGAACTGTTGGTCTTATTGGGAAGTACTCATGGCATGTTTAACAATGTGTAATAAAAAGTGCCTTTGAACAGGGTATGGTAGTAGGTGCCAGGCGCACCGGTTTGTGTCAAGAACTTCAACGCTGCTAGTTTTTTTCCCCACGCTTAACAGTTCCCAGTGTGTTTCAAGAATGGTCCACCAACCAAAGGACATCCAGCCAACTTAACACAACTGTGGAAAGCAATGGAGTCAACATGGGCCAGCATCCCTGTGGGCACACCTTGTAGGGTCCATTCCCCGGCGAATTGAGGCTGTTCTGAGGGCAAAGGGGGGGGGGGGGGGGGGGGGGGGGGGGGGGGGGGGGCAGCTCAATATTAGGATGGTGTTCTTAATGTTTTGTACACTAACTGTACGTGACCAGGTTCCAAAGTACCCTCTTTAGAATGTTTTGGTGTGTTCCCCACTCAGCTCTTTTTCCAAGCTACAAAAAGTTCTAGCAAGCCTCTACACATTTGGGAAAAGGGAGAGAGAAGGTAGGTGTGTGTGTGTGTGTGTGTGTGTGAGTGTGTGTGTGTGTGTGAGTGTGTGTGTGTGTGTGTGTGTGTGTGTGTGTGTGTGTGTGTGTGTGTGTGTGTGTGTGTGTGTGTGTGTGTGTGTGTGTGTGTGTGTGTGTGTGTGTGTGTGTGGACAACAGTATGTGTGTGTGTGTTGGAAGGATGACAAGTTTCATACTTCTTGGAGATGTTCCTTTCCCCTCTGGGTACTTTTTAATTAGGGGAACGAAAACTGTGCTCTCCAAATTCACATTCGAAAGCTCCAAATCATTTGTAATAGACTGGTAACACACACACACAGGCAAACACACACACACACACACACATGAGGCACAGACTCCCTTGTTAGACGCTGACAGTTTTTCTCATCCATGTTTCAATTACTCCTCTTATTATTTTCCTCCCTTCCTTGCTTCTCTGCCTCTCCTCTGCCTTGCTACTCTGCCTCACCTCTGCCTTGCTTCTCTGCCTCTCCTCTGCCTCACCTCTGCCTTGCTACTCTGCCTCACCTCTGCCTTGCTTCTCTGCCTCTCCTCTGCCTCACCTCTGCCTTGCTACTCTGCCTCACCTCTGCCTTGCTTCTCTGCCTCTCCTCTGCCTCGCTTCTCTGCCTCTCCTCTGCCTTGCTTCTCTGCCTCTCTTCTGCCTTGCTACTCTGCCTCACCTCTGCCTTGCTTCTCTGCCTCACCTCTGCCTTGCTACTCTGCCTCACCTCTGCCTTGCTTCTCTGCCTCACCTCTGCCTTGCTTCGCTGCCTCACCTCTGCCTCGCTTCTCTGCCTCTCCTCTGCCTCGCTTCTCTGCCTCACCTCTGCCTTGCTTCTCTGCCTCACCTCTGCCTTGCTTCTCTGCCTCTCCTCTGCCTCACTTCTCTGCCTCTCCTCTGCCTCGCTTCTCTGCCTCTCTTCTACCTAGCTTCACTGCCTCTCCTCTGCCTTGCTTCTCTGCCTCACCTCTGCCTCGCTTCTCTGCCAGTGTCATGCGGTTGTTTAAATCCTTGCTTCTTTCACTGGAGTGAAGAAAGGATGCGACGAGAAAAGAGAGAGAGAAGAGGAGAAGACAGCAGATATAGTGACCTCTGTCTCACGGTGATTTCCTGCTGAGGCTTAATAGAGTCTCTTCCCTTCCTCCTCCCTCTTCCCTCCTCTTTTCTCTCGTTCTGTCCATCCCCAGCTCATAAATTCAAGTCTGCTTCAAATGACATGACAGCTCAAGGTTAGAAACACTATTGCCAAAGTGGTTAGGATTCGATCAACTCTCTCTCTTTCTCCCTCTCTTTCTCCCGTCTCCCCCCCCTAGCTGTATCTCTCACTGTCTTCCTATAGCTCCATTCATCGCTCTCTCCATCTTTCTCTCACTTCATTGTCTCTCTCTTTCTCTCTCTCACTCTCTCGCGCTCTCTCTCTCTCTCCCGATGCTACCTCCCTCCTTCTTTGTATTCTCTATGACATGAGTGGTGCGGTCTATTTTGGTATGTAAAGACAACACATTAATCATGTAGTCCAGAGACTAGTCGGAGAAGATGAAGTCACATATCTCCATCAATAATACACACATGCACCCTGTGCCCTCAGTGCTCTCTCTCTCTCTCTCTCTCTCTCTCTCTCTCTCTCTCTCTCTCTCTCTCTCTCTCTCTCTCTCTCTCTCTCTCTCTCTCTCTCTCTCTCTCTCTCTCTCTCTCTCTCTCTCTCTCTCTCTCTCTCTCTCTCTCTCTCTCTCTCTCTCTCTCTCTCTCTCTCTCTCTCTCTCTCTCTCTCTCTCTCTCTCTCTCTCTCTCTCTCTCTCTCTCTCTCTCTCTCTCTCTCTCTCTCTCTCTCTCTCTCTCATTGCATTGCATTGCATTGCATTGCATTGCATTGCTCTTGGCCAGTCCTCATCTCTAAAGCCTGGCAAAGATTGTGACTCCATTATAGCATCAATATGTATGATAATGGACATGGAAAGTGGGGTAGACTAAATGGACATGCTAAGCTTGTTCCTGTCTATTGTAACAATGGAAAGTAATGGTGGAGGTGCATTTTATCCATCTCTCATGTACTATTCTAGCACTCACACATTACATAGTGGTGGTGCATTGCATCCAGAAAGCCTGCATCCTAAATGGCACACTATTCCTTATCGCCTCTGCAGAAAATGTGTGCACTATATAGGGAATAGGGTGCCATTTGAGATGCAGACATTGACTATTCTAGCAGTTACACATAATGATTCAGAAGTAGATTTCTGTCTGGGGGGAAATTGGATGGGCTTTCATCTTGGTTCCTTCCCTTCACATCCGCTAAATGGAAACGAATTAGAGGACATTTAGCAGTGAGATTGGCCACTGATTTACTACCATGATTAGTGTGTGTGTGGTAGGGGGGAGGGGGCAGTGTGTCTGTTGTGTGTGTGTGTGTGTGTGTGTGTGTGTGTGTGTGTGTGTGTGTGTGTGTGTCTGTTGTGTGTGTGTGTGTGTGTGTGCGTGTGTGTGTGTGTGTGTGTGTGTGTGTGTGTGTGTGTGTGTGTGTGTGTGTGTGTGTTGAATAGTAATTAACTAGGAAGTCGGGGTACGACGGGAAAATGCTGTTTATAGAGTTGCAATTTCCCGAATATAACTCTTCAGAAATTTTATTATCTTATCGATTACAGTCTTCTATTAATGTAGTATTACCTCATCAGTCTCATTCCTGGACGTAGCAAACCCTTGGATATCTGCACGAACCCTAGCATCATAAATCATGAATCAGCAATATACAAATTGGCTTAAATATTTATTTACTAACTAATCACAGAATTGCATAAACACACACACAATAGGTCATACATTGGTTACTAACATGATACCAAGAAAAAGTCCCTAGTGGACGAAACCGATATGATGGCTAGGTAGACAAAGGAAAGGGGTGGGGACAGATAAGAAAGAGCGGGAGAACAGAATGGACCCACTACGTACATACAATACGTTCATCGTAAATATGGACCCTAACAACCGCTCATTTTGGATTTTATAAATGCAATTTACGAGTGTATGCCTTTGTCGTCCCTCTCTGTGACCGCCGGTCCGTCTGCTGGATAGATTGTCGACAGAAAGTCTCTGGTTTGTCCACCAGAGAGCAAAGTCTTACGTAGTTGTAGGTTTTTATAATAGATACGTCAGAGTACTATTCAGAAATGTTCTTCGAGCGGATGCGTTTACCAGACTAAAGTATTTAAACAGCTGCAGCCTGGTCTTTAGTTTGTAGATTTCTTCACCATTTCAGCGTAGGGATGATCTCCACGTTCTCTGTGTCACGTTCGTCGTCCTCCTCATCTGAGGAGGAGTAGTAAGAAGGATCGGAGGACCAAAATGCAGCGTGGTAAGTATCCATTTTAATTAGAATACTTGAAACAAACAAACAAAATAACGAATCAACGAACAGACACAAAACAGTCCCGTATAGTGAACAAACACAGGAACATAGTAACAGGAACAATCACCCACACCCCACAATCCAAAACAGGCTACCTAAATATGGTTCCCAATCAGAGACAACGACTAACACCTGCCTCCGATTGAGAACCATATCAGGCCAAACACATAGAAATAGACAAACTAGACATACAACATAGAATGCCCACTCAGATCACACCCTGACCAAACAAAACATAGAAACATACAAAGCAAACTATGGTCAGGGCGTGACACTCTGGTCTTGTCCTTTTGTAGAGTTGTAGTTTAAACCATTTTGCAACATCCGGCTCGCGCCTTAGTCTGCTTGGTCTATAGAGTGATAGCCATTCCAACGCGGGGACCTCGTCCCTGTGTTCTCTTGACTATATTTAAATTGCCAACCATTTCAACATGTTACGACAGAGCCATGTTTTCTGATCTCAATGGTTGATTATTCAGGTCACAGCTAGAACCACTTCACACACCGGCAGCAACCGGCATGTTTTGGTCTAATGTACATTTTGTCGGAAGTGGTTTTAGAAAAGGGGGCGTACCATGACGCCGATGTAAATGTCTGTGCTCAGGGGGGGGGGGGGGGGGTGGTCACTGACTAGTTAAAACTTTATATGAAAAACCATTCTCTCATTTAGAAGGCTAACATCACATTTCATCTTCTCACAAATAGTTTCATATTTAATCATATACGTTCAACAATATTTAGATGTAAATCTAGTAACTGGGAAATATACACATTCAGAGAAACAGTTATATTGTTCTGCTGTGGTAGTTACATTACAAATTAGTAAGGAATTCGACATGATTGTTCTTTAAGTACCCAAAGACAATTTCAATTTTTTGGAATAGAGAAATATTGTTACATTATTCAACCTTTTGAGGTTACCGTATTGCAAAGTCTTTCTCTGTGGTAAGAAAGGGATTCTCAACTTTCATTTTGGCAGAGTGGGGAAAAGAGTTTGGTATTTATGACCGCCATAAACCTGTGGTGGGAGGGAGAGAGAGGGGGGGGGTGGGGCTATGATACTCACCCAAAAGGGGAATGTCATGACAGTGTGTTGTGTATCCATTTTTCCATTGTCCTCATCTGTTCCAAAAGAGAGAGAGAAAGACCCATGGAGAGATAGATAGATAAAAAATAAAATAAAATTTTATTTGTCATGTGCGCCGAATACAACAGCAACCTTACAGTGAAATGCTTACTTACAAGCCCTTAAGAGACAATGCTTTAAGAATTTTAAGAAAAAAAAGTGTTGTGTAAAGAATTGAAAATAAAGTAACAAATAATTAAACAGCAGCAGTAAAATAACAATAGCGAGGCTATATACAAGGGGTACTGGTACAGAGTCAACGTGCGGGGGCACCGGTTAGTCGAGGTAATTGAGGTAATATGTTCATGTAGGTTGAGTTAAAGTGACTATGCATAGATAATAAACAGAGAGTAGCAGCAGCGTAAAAGAGGGGTCTGGGTAGCCCTTTGATTAGCTGTTCAGGAGTCTTATGGCTTGGGGGTAGAAGCTTTTAAGAAGCCTTTTGGACCTAGACTTGGCGCTCCGGTACCGCTTGCTGTGTGGTAGCAGAAAGAACAGTTTATGACTACGGTGGCTGGAGTCTTTGACAATTTGTAGGGCCTTCCACCTGGTATAGGGGTCCTGGATGGCAGGAAGCTTAGCCCTAGTGATGTACTTAGCCGTACGCACTACACTCCGTACGCACACTCACTATACTCTAGTGACCTGTGGTCGGAGGCCGAGCAGTTGCCATACCGGGCAGTGATGCAACCAGTCAGGATGCTCTCGATGGTGCAGCTGTAGAAACTTTTGAGGATCTAAGGACCCACGGCAAATCTTTTCAGTCCTGAGGGGAAATAGGCTTTGTCGTGCCCTCTTCACGATTGTCTTAGTGTGTTTGGACTTCTTGACACAATGCCCACTTAATCCGGAAGCCACCCGCACCAATGTGTTGGAGGAAACACCGTACACCTGGCGACCGTGTCTGCGTGCACTGTTCCCGGCCCGCCACAGGAGTCACTTGTGCGCGATGAGACAAGGACATCCCTGCCGGCCAAACCCTCCCCTAACCCGGACGACGCTGGACCAATTGTGCGCCACCCCATGGGTCTCTGCCGGCTGCGGGAGAGCCTGGACTCGAACCCAGAATCTCTAGTGGCACAGCTAGCACTGCGATGCAGTGCCTTAGACGACTACGCCACTCGGGAGGCTCGGAAAGGGCAGTGTTGAGTGCAATATTGATTGCATCGTCTGCGGATGTGTTGGGGCGGTATGCACATTGGAGTGGGTCTAGGGTTTCTAAGATAATGGTGTTGTTGTGAGCCATGACCAGCCTTTCAAAGCACTTCATGACTACAGACGTGAGTGCTACGGTCGTTAATCATTTAGGCAGGTTACCTTAGTGTTCTTGGGCACAGGGACTATGGTGGTCTGCTTGAAACATGCTGTTATTACAGACTCAGTCAGGGACAGGTTGAAAATGTCAGTGAAGACACTTGCCAGTTGATCAGTGCATGCTTGGAGTACACGTCTTGGTAATCCGTCTGACCCTCCGACCTTGTGAATGTTGACCTGTTCAAAGGTCTTACTCACATCGGCTATGGAGAGCGTGATCACACAGTTGTCCGGAACAGCTGATGCTCTCATGCGTGCTTCAGTGTTACTTGCCTCAAAGCGAGCATAGAAGTAATTTAGCTCGTCTGGTACGCTCGTGTCACTGGGCAGCTCGCGGCTATTCCTCCCTTTGTAGTCTGCAAGCCCTGCCACATCCGACGAGCGTCGTAGCCGGTGTAGTACGATTCAATCTTAGTCCTCTATGGAAGCTTTGTCTGTTGGATGGTTTGTCGGAGGGCATAGCGGGATTTCTTATAAGCTTCCGAGTTAGAGTCCCGCTCCTTGAAAGAGGCAGCTCTACCCTTTAGCTCAGTGTGGATGTTGCCTGTAATCCATGGCTTCTGGTTGGGGTATGTACGTACAGTCACTGTGGGGACGACGTCATCAATGCACTTATTGATGAAGCCATTGACTGATGTGGTGTACTCCTCAATGCCATCGGAAGAATCCCAGAACATGTTCCAGTCTGTGCTAGCAAAACAGTCCTGTAGCTTAGAATCTGTTTCATCTTACCCTTTTCTTATTGACCGAGTCACTGGTGCTTCCTGCTTTAGTTTTTGCTTGTAAGCAGGAATCAGGAGGATAGAATTATGGTCAGATAGTGTGGTCTGAAGCTTATCGTGAGATACTCTACCTCAGGCGAGCAAAACCTTGAAACTTCCTTAGATTTCGTGCACCAGCAACCAGTTGTTTATAAATATACATAGACCGCCACCGCTTGTCTTACCAGAGGTCGCTGTTCTTGATAGAACTTGTATGTATGTGCACTCTTGTACCTGTGTATAATATGGGAGCAGTCTGTCTCTGACTGTGACTACCAGACCATACAACATATCCTCCCTCCCACCTCCTGCTCCGTTGTCCCAACTCCCTCTCTTACCTCAGTCAGTGATCTCTCCACCTCTCTCCACCTCCCCCTGTGCCTCCCTCGGGGCTGCCTGTGTAACAGATAGGCCAGTTGAAGTAACAGATAGGCCAGTTGAAGCAGCAGGCTAACAGCTCCAGCTAACAGCTTTACCCACTCAACCCTGATGGAAAAGCTACTACTCCCTGCCCCCTGTAATCAATACTGGTCTACCCAGAGTATTGGGAGGCCCATAGCATTGTATCCAAAGTGATATGCTCTGTTTCAGCTTCCGAAACAGTGGCAAAACCACTCTGAACCTAGCCTGGCATACAAACTGATATATATGTGTGTGTGTGTCGGAGCGTATGGCCCTCCTACTGTTTGTGTTGATTTTCAAACGGAGCACACACACACACACACACACACACACACACACACACACACACACACACACAGACACACAGACAGACAGACAGACAGACAGACAGACAGACAGACAGACAGACAGACAGACAGACAGACAGACAGACAGACAGACAGACAGACAGACAGACAGACAGACAGACAGACAGACAGACAGAACAGGCAGCTGACATGTCATCCTAATACTGAGGGTTGGGCTCAGTAACAGTACAGTTCAGCACTGGGACCTACGGTGTCTGTGTGTGTTAGCACAGATGTGTGTGTGTGTGTGTGTGTGTGTGTGTGTGTGCGCGCGCGCATGAGTATGATGAATAGTCTCAGTCAGTGCAGCAGTCAGTGTGGTGAAATGTGTCCACCTCATCAGTTACTGTAAAAGGAGAGGAAAGGATGAGGAGGAGGGTTAGGAGTGGGGTGAAGAGGGACCCTAGGGAGAGTATGGGGCTCAGGGGTGGATGATTGATGGTGTAGAGTTAGCTCTTGAGCTTGACAGTCTAGACAAGAACACTGTCTCACATTGTTGTCGAGCACCCCCTTTCCTTTGTTTGCTGAAGCGTGGAGGTCCACCTGAACACTGTCTCACATTGTCTCATAAAGCATAACAAAAATAGGCAAACTGCTGTTAGAATACACAGTAAAACACAAATACATCCTTTTTATGCTCAATAGGGTAACACTTTATAGTAACTTTCATTAACAAGCCATGAATAATATCATTGATGAGGCATGTGTTGGTTATTAGTAACACCAGATTGAATGGCACACTTTTTATACTGTACTTTCCTTCCTATAGTACCCTCTGCTACTCCTGTAGTACACTCTGTTACTCCTACAGTACCCTCTGTTACTCCTATAGTATCCTCTGCTACTCCTATAGTACCCTCTGTTACTCCTGCAGTACCCTCTGTTACTCCTATAATACCCTCTGTTACTCCTATAGTACCCTCTGTTACTCCTATAGTACCCTATGTTACTCCTATAATACCCTTTGCGACTCCTATAGTACAGTATGTTACTCCTATAGTATCCTCTGCTACTCCTATAGTACCCTATGTTACTCCTATAATACCCTATGTTACTCCTACAGTACCCTCTGCTACTCCTATAGTACCCTCTGCTACTCCTATAGTACCCTATGTTACTCCTATAGTACCCTCTGCTACTCCTATAGTACCATATGTTACTCCTATAGTACCCTCTGCGACTCCTGCATTACAGTGTGTTACTCCTATAGTATCCACTGCTACTCCTATAGTACCATTTGTTACTCCTATAATACCCTTTGCGACTCCTATAGTACAGTATGTTACTCCTATAGTATCCTCTGCTACTCCTATAATACCCTATGTTACTCCTACAGTACTCTCTGTTACTCCTACACTACCCTCTGCTACTCCTATAGTACCCTATGTTACTCCTACAGTACCCTATGTTACTCCTACAGTACCCTATGTTACTCCTACAGTACCCTCTGCTACTCCTATAGTGCCCTCTGCTACTCCTATATTACCATATGTTACTCCTATAGTACCCTCTGCGACTCCTACATTACAGTCTGTTACTCCTATAGTACCCTCTGCTACTCCTATAGTACCATATGTTACTCCTATAGTACCCTATGCGGCTCCTATAGTACAGTATGTTACTCCTATAGTATCCTCTGCTACTCCCAATGTACCCTATGTTACCTCTATAATACCATATGTTACTCCTACACTACCATATGCGACTCATATAGTACCATATGTTACTCCTATAGTACCCTCTGCGACTCCTACATTACAGTCTGTTACTCCTATAGTACCCTCTGCTACTCCTATAGTACCATATGTTACTCCTATAGTACCCTATGCGACTCCTATAGTACAGTATGTTACTCCTATAGTATCCTCTGCTACTCCTATAGTACCCTATGTTACTCATATAGCGCCCTCTGCGACTCCTACATTACAGTCTGTTACTCCTACAGTACCCTCTGTTACTCCTATAGTACAGTATGTTACTCCTATAGTATCCTCTGCTACTTCTATAGTACCCTATGTTACTCCTACAGTACTCTCTGTTACTCCTACACTACCTCTGCTACTCCTATAGTACCCTATGTTACTCATATAGCGCCCTCTGCGACTCCTACATTACAGTCTGTTACTCCTACAGTACCCTCTGTTACTCCTATAGTACCCTCTGTTATTCCTATAGTACCCTATTTTACTCCTATATTACCATATGTGACTTCTATAGTACAGTATGTTACTCCTATAGTATCCTCTGCTACTCCGATAGTACCCTATGTTACTCCTTTAGTATCCTCTGTTACTCCTATAGTACCCTCTGCTACGCCTATAGTACCCTATGCTACTCCTATAATACCCTCTGCGACTCCTATAGTACAGTATGTCACTCCTATAGTATCATCTGCTACTCCTATAGTATCCTCTGTTACTCCTACCGTACCCTCTGTTACTCCTATAATACCCAATTTTACTCCTATAATACCGTCTGCTACTCCTACAGTACCCTATGTTACTCCTATGGTATCCTCTGCTATGCCTATAGTATCCTCTGCTACTCCTACAGTACTCTCTGTTACTCCTATAGTATCCTCTGCTACTCATATAGTGACCTCTGCTACACCTATAGTGCCCTCTGCTACTCCTACAGTACAGTCTGTTACTCCTATAGTACCCTCTGCTACTCCTATAGTACCCTATGTTACTCCTATAGTACCCTATGCGACTCCTATAGTATCATCTGATACTCCTATAATATCCTCTGCTACTCATATAGTACTCTCTGCTACTCATATAGTACCCTATTTTCTCCTATAATACCCTCTGTTACACCTACAGTACCCTATGTTACTCTGACAGTACCATCTGTTACTTCTACAGTACCCTCTGCTACTCCTATAGTAGCCTATGTTACTCCTATAGTATCCTCTGCTACTCCTATAGTACCATATGTTACTCCTATAATACCATATGTTACTCCTACAGTGCTCTCTGTTACTCCTACACTACCCTCTGCTATTCCTATAGTACCCTATGTTACTCCTATAGTACCCTCTGTTGCTCCTATAGTACCCTCTGCTACTCCTATAGTACCATATGTTACTCCTATAGTACCCTATGCGGCTCCTATAGTACAGTATGTTACTCCTATAGTATCCTCTGCTACTCCTATAGTACCCTATGTTACTCCTATAATACCCTATGTTACTCCTACAGTACTCTCTGTTACTCCTACACTACCATATGCTACTCCTATAGTACCCTATGTTACTCCTATAGTACCCTCTGCGACTCCTACATTACAGTCTGTTACTCCTATAGTACCCTCTGATACTCCTATAGTACCATATGTTACTCCTATAGTACCCTATGCGACTCCTATAGTACAGGATGTTACTCCTATAGTATCCTCTGCTACTCCTATAGTACCCTATGTTACTCCTATAATACCCTATGTTACTCCTACAGTACTCTCTGTTACTCCTACACTACCATATGCTACTCCTATAGTACCCTATGTTACTCCTATAGTACCCTCTGCGACTCCTACATTACAGTATGTTACTCCTATAGTACCCTCTGATACTCCTATAGTACCATATGTTACTCCTATAGTACCCTATGCGACTCATATAGTACAGGATGTTACTCCTATAGTATCCTCTGCTACTCCTATAGTACCCTATGTTACTCCTATAATACCCTATGTTACTCCTACAGTACTCTCTGTTACTCCTACACTACCGCCTGCTACTCCTATAGTACCCTATGTTACTCATATAGTACCCTCTGCGACTCCTACATTACAGTCTGTTACTCCTATAGTACCCTCTGTTATTCCTATAGTACCCTATTTTACTCCTATACTACCCTATGTGACTTCTATAGTACAGTATGTTACTCCTATAGTATCCTCTGCTTCTCCTATAGTACCCTATGTTACTCCTTTAGTATCCTCTGCTACTCCTATAGTACCCTCTGCTACGCCTATAGTACCCTATGTTACTCCTATAATACCCTCTGTGACTCCTATAGTACAGTATGTTACTACTATAGTATCGTCTGCTACTCCTATAGTATCCTCTGTTACTCCTACCGTACCCTCTGTTACTACTATAATACCCAATTTTACTCCTATAATACCGTCTGCTACTCTTACAGTACCATATGTTACTCCTATGGTATCCTCTGCTATGCCTATAGTATCCTCTGCGACTCCTACAGTACTCTCTGTTACTCCTATAGTATCCTCTGCTACTCATATAGTGCCCTCTGCTACTCCTATAGTGCCCTCTGCTACTCCTACAGTACTCTCTGTTACTCCTATATTACCCTCTGCTACTCCTATAGTACCCTATGTTACTCCTATAGTAGCCTCTGCTACTCCTATAGTACCCTATGTTACTCCTATAATACCCTCTGTTACTCCTACAGTACCCTCTGTTTCTCTGACAGCACCCTCTGTTACTTCTACAGTACCCTCTGCTACTCCTATAGTAGCCTATGTTACTTCTATAGTATCCTCTGTTACTCCTACAGCACCCTCTGTTACTCCTATAATACCCAATTTTACTCCTATAATACCGTCTGCCACTCCTACAGTACCCTGTGTTACTCCTATAGTATCCTCTGCTACTCCTACAGTACTCTCTGTTACTCCTATGGTATCCTCTGCTACTCATATAGTGCCCGTCTGCTACTCCTATAGTGCCCTCTGTTACTCCTACAGTACTCTCTGTTACTCCTATATTACCCTCTGCTACTCCTACAGTACCCTCTGTTACTCCTATAGTATCCTCTGCTACTCCTATAATATAATCTGCTACTCCTATAGTACCCCCTGCTACTCCTATAGTACCATATGTTACTCCTATAATACCCTATGTTACTCCTACAGTACCCTCTGTTACTCTTACAGTACCCGCTGTTACTTCTACAGTACCCTCTGCTACTTCTATAGTATCCTCTGCTACTCCTATAGTACCCTCTGTTACTCCTACAGTACCCTCTGTTACTCCTATAGTATCCTCTGCTACTCCTAATGTACCCTCTGCTACTCCTATAATACCCTCTGTTACTCGTTACGTACCCTCTGTTACTCCTATAGTACCCTCTGCTACTCCTATAGTACCCTCTGCTACTCCTACACTACAGTCTGTTAGTCCTGTAGTACCCTCTGCTACTCCGAAAGTACCCTCTGTTACTCATACAGTACAGACTGTTAGTCCTGTAGTACCCGCTGTTACTCCTATAGTACCCTCTGCTACTCCTATAGTACCCTCTGCTACTCCTACAGTCCAGTCTGTTAGTCCTGTAGTACCCTCTGCTACTCCTTTGGTACCCTCTTTTACTCCTATAGTACCCTCTGATACTCCTATAGTACCATATGTTACTCCTATAGTACCCTATGCGACTCATATAGTACAGGATGTTACTCCTATAGTATCCTCTGCTACTCCTATAGTACCCTATGTTACTCCTATAATACCCTATGTTACTCCTACAGTACTCTCTGTTACTCCTACACTACCGCCTGCTACTCCTATAGTACCCTATGTTACTCATATAGTACCCTCTGCGACTCCTACATTACAGTCTGTTACTCCTATAGTACCCTCTGTTATTCCTATAGTACCCTATTTTACTCCTATACTACCCTATGTGACTTCTATAGTACAGTATGTTACTCCTATAGTATCCTCTGCTTCTCCTATAGTACCCTATGTTACTCCTTTAGTATCCTCTGCTACTCCTATAGTACCCTCTGCTACGCCTATAGTACCCTATGTTACTCCTATAATACCCTCTGTGACTCCTATAGTACAGTATGTTACTACTATAGTATCGTCTGCTACTCCTATAGTATCCGCTGTTACTCCTACCGTACCCTCTGTTACTACTATAATACCCAATTTTACTCCTATAATACCGTCTGCTACTCTTACAGTACCATATGTTACTCCTATGGTATCCTCTGCTATGCCTATAGTATCCTCTGCTACTCCTACAGTACTCTCTGTTACTCCTATAGTATCCTCTGCTACTCATATAGTGCCCTCTGCTACTCCTATAGTGCCCTCTGCTACTCCTACAGTACTCTCTGTTACTCCTATATTACCCTCTACTACTCCTATAGTACCCTATGTTACTCCTATAGTAGCCTCTGCTACTCCTATAGTACCCTATGTTACTCCTATAATACCCTCTGTTACTCCTACAGTACCCTCTGTTTCTCTGACAGCACCCTCTGTTACTTCTACAGTACCCTCTGCTACTCCTATAGTAGCCTATGTTACTTCTATAGTATCCTCTGTTACTCCTACAGCACCCTCTGTTACTCCTATAATACCCAATTTTACTCCTATAATACCGTCTGCCACTCCTACAGTACCCTGTGTTACTCCTATAGTATCCTCTGCTACTCCTACAGTACTCTCTGTTACTCCTATGGTATCCTCTGCTACTCATATAGTGCCCGTCTGCTACTCCTATAGTGCCCTCTGTTACTCCTACAGTACTCTCTGTTACTCCTATATTACCCTCTGCTACTCCTACAGTACCCTCTGTTACTCCTATAGTATCCTCTGCTACTCCTATAATATAATCTGCTACTCCTATAGTACCCCCTGCTACTCCTATAGTACCATATGTTACTCCTATAATACCCTATGTTACTCCTACAGTACCCTCTGTTACTCTTACAGTACCCGCTGTTACTTCTACAGTACCCTCTGCTACTTCTATAGTATCCTCTGCTACTCCTATAGTACCCTCTGTTACTCCTACAGTACCCTCTGTTACTCCTATAGTATCCTCTGCTACTCCTAATGTACCCTCTGCTACTCCTATAATACCCTCTGTTACTCGTTACGTACCCTCTGTTACTCCTATAGTACCCTCTGCTACTCCTATAGTACCCTCTGCTACTCCTACACTACAGTCTGTTAGTCCTGTAGTACCCTCTGCTACTCCGAAAGTACCCTCTGTTACTCATACAGTACAGACTGTTAGTCCTGTAGTACCCGCTGTTACTCCTATAGTACCCTCTGCTACTCCTATAGTACCCTCTGCTACTCCTACAGTCCAGTCTGTTAGTCCTGTAGTACCCTCTGCTACTCCTTTGGTACCCTCTTTTACTCCTGTAGTACCCTCTGCTACTCCTATAATACCCTCTGTTACTCCAATAGTACCCTCTGTTACTCCTATAGTACCCTCTTTTACTCCTACAGTACCCTCTGCTACTCCTATAGTACCTTGCCTACCAGGCTGGTAGTGTTAGGACTGGAACAAGACTACTCCTGTAGCTGTTTCAAACTGAGTCAAGAGAATGAGTCAAACCTTTCCAAAGGGCACGGCTGCTAAGGTAGATTGAAATCTCAGACCATGATCTGATTCCACTGCGGCCATGTGTCTCTGTACAGTAAAAATCAATCCCACCAATCACATCTTGAAAAGGGCAGACCTTGAGGGATCCGGATCAGTTACAGTCTGTGTGTGAGGTGCAGGGATATAACACCATTGTAAATACAACCTATATTTATGTTTATTTATTTTCCCTTTTGTGTTTTAACTATTTGCACATCATTACAACACTGTATACAGACATATGACATTTGAAATGTCTTTATTCTTTTGGAACTTTTGTAAGTGTAATGTTTACTGTTCATTTTATTGTTTATTTCACTTCTGTTTATTATCTATTTCACTTGCTTTGGCAATGTAAACATATGTTTCCCATGCCAATAAATCCCCTTAAATTGACATTGAAATTGATATTAGGGACATCTGCCTGTGAATGGGAGTACTGCAACAGAGAGACAAATTCAAGGCTGATGTCATTGATGTGCCCTGGAATAGCTCAACTTGGTTTTCAAATGAGAGTTCTTCATCTTTTATGTCTTAAATGAGATGTACATTCTTTGTATGTCAAGTCTTTCTCTGTGTAGCGTCACATGCTGACCAGACCGGACACGTCGCGTGCGCGAGCGTCGCGAAATAAATGTAGAAATCCATGTTATTCAATTATTGCACCCACACTGCTCGCGCGCACCAACAAGCGTCTGTGACGCCAAGGGCTAAAATAGAACTCCTTTCTATTTCTGATGCAGATCGCGCTGGAAATCCTGCCTCTCCCATCTCCTCATTGGTTTATAGAAGCAGGTACCCACGTGCCATCTCCTCATTGGTTTACAGAAGCAGGTACCCACGTGCCATCTCCTCATTGGTTATACCCATGTGGGTGATTGAAAGACGAACTTTGTTGCCGGTTGTCGTGGTAATACTATGAAAGTATAGATGCCGATCACCATATAAGTTCAAAGATGAAAAAGCCTGGAAGGAGGAGAGATGACTAGAAACGATTCGGTTGGCCGTTTTATGTGTGGATTAATTGTCGGAGTAGAGGACCTTGTGCATTCCAGGTAAAATAACAACTCAATGTTTATATCCCAGGACAAATTAGCTAGCAACAGCAAGCTAGCTAAATAGGACAAATTAGCTAGCAAGTGCAAGCTAACTAGCTAAATTGCCATACATGTTTAATGCTTTTCGACCTGTCCCCAAATTAATGTCATTGGTTCAGAGTTTGTTTTGCTATTTTAACCTGCGTGTCGTGATCGCGTTTGGTGTAGGGGGACAAAATACATTTATGCACGATAGCGCACGATGGCGCACGCGCACAGCCGGTTTGGGTTCCGTGTCAGCCTATTTTTCAGTCTTTACCTATTACACACCAACACAGCAGTGTCAAAGCTTCAAAACATGTGCAGTTTATTTGTTGATCCTTCTCTGCACAAATTAACTTGAAATATATGCTTGTGAGCTTGTGTTTCACCTGGAATCAACAACCAACACATTAAAGACATCTTGAAGCTTCCCTTTTAAGCATTTCCCTCAAGTACAGCAGCATGGTCATGTTCATTCCAAAAACTCACCACGAGGTGGCGTTTGGCCCCATCTGGAAACAGCTGTCTAGACCCAGATCAGCTGGAATACAGTGCAGACTGCAGGGCTGCAGCCAGTGACCCTGTGGCTCCAAACTACAGTAGGGAGAGAAGTGTCCCAGGGGGCTTTCCGTCAGAGATAAATGTGTCCACTGTCTGGTATTTTTCTGTCATTTTTTCCCCTGTCGTTTTTTTTCTCTTTGTCATTATTTATGTAAATTTTGGCCCCGGGCTGTTCCTGTGAGAGATAGATTTCCAGACAAGATTCCTTGTCTTTCTGATCGTTTTTAAGACTCTCTCTCTCTTTTCCTCTGTCTGACATGGGAGGAATTTTCACACTTTCTTTTAGCTGTGATTTAAATTGTGGATGAATTTGAATGGAATGGGTATTTCCACAGCACCTGTATCAGTGCTCAAACTAGGCTAGACAGTACAGTATTGTTCATCAATAGATGCACTTAGAATATTGTATTATAATCCCTGTCTGACTGTATGAAGGATGAACATTTTTATACTCTTCAGTTGAATGTCAAGATAATTATCATACTATCAAATCACATTTGGTTGGTCACATACACATATTTAGCAGATGTTATTGCGGGTGTAGCGAAATACATGTACAAAGTTGCTTTGGAGCTAAATATGCTAAATGTGTCAGCACTATCTGACATCATCGTTGCTCAGAACTCACATTGTTCATCACCTTCTTGTAAATAACAACTACAATTCCCTTTGAGTGACAGTGGTCCCAGTCTTCAGTCTTCTTATCAGATTATAACTGAGATAAGTCATGGACTCAAGTGATTGGTCAGCTGTTGGGGCCTCTCCGCAGGCTATGAGCTAAGTAGCATTGTGTTGTCCCTAGTGATGGTGTAAGTCTCCAATCAACAGACTGGGCTTTTTTTTGGCTAATTAGAAAGAAGGGATGGGGTGTGGGTTAGGGGAGGGGGGTAATTGTGTGTGTGTGTGTTTGTGGGGGGGTAATTGATTATCTGTACCATTTTAGGGGAGGGTTGCTAGTGGGCAGAAGGAGCTTGAGCCTTGGCCCAATAATTAGGGGGGAGGGGAGAGTTGAGTGGTGGTGATATGGTACTCCTCAGGGATTTAGGGTTCAGGTTAGGGGGGGCTAAGGGGGCTGAGGTTCAGATTGGGTTTACTGAGCGAGAGAGAGAGAGAGAGAGGTCTCTATTCCTTTGACACTTTTGTGAGTGTAATGTTTACTGTTCATTTTTGATTGTTCATTTCACTTTTGTTTATGATCTATTTAACTTGCTTTGGCAATGTAAACATATGTTTCCCATGCCAATAAAGCCCTTTGAATTGAATTGAGAAGGCAAGAGAGAGGGAGGGGGGACAGATTCATTTGGAGAAGTGCACATTCACATTCAAAACACCAGGCCAAACTCTGGGGGCCGTTGGGTGTAATTAGTGCACAACCATCATGTTATTACTGTAGCTAAAGACCCCCTCAGTCTTTATCTCTCAATCTGTTCCAGTTCATACACTGTCAATAAGAAACAGATTGCCTGGTTTGGATAGTAGCTCCCAGGTCCCAAATAGCTCCTTACCCCTCCTTTTAGCCCTAACCCTTCAATGTTTGTAGATCTGTAAGGTAGAAGCAATATGGTGGAAGCCGCCCCACTACACTGCTTATACCCAGACCTTTGAGATCTGAAAACATTGGAGGGTTAGGGAGTGATTTGGAACCGGCTGGTACAGAGCATAAAAGTGGTTCAGGAATGGCTTGACTAACCTAGTGTCCTCGCTACTGACCTATACCACAGAGGGTCAGAGGTCACATTTGTTTGACCTGCTAATCAATCAGTCAGTAGATCTGTTTAACTGGCCTCACGGCTTCCTAAATGTGCGTTCAGTGATTGAGCGGAGTGATGACATGCTCATGTTTGTGTACGTGTGTAGGCCTACGGACAGTTTGTCACACACACATTCTTACTGTAATCAGTCGAATTTCACTTTTCGCCCTGGAATCTTCGAGTGACAGGACTTCCTAGACATATGAAGGTCATTGACCTTTAACTTCTGCTGCCATGTGTGATCAGTCTTCTAAATGTAGCATGGTTGTACAGAAAGAACAAATACTTATTTTGAAATGGAGACAGCATTTTGATTCCCGCTGCCTGTAAAGGGGAAACACTAGCCCTCAGAAACCACACACACACACCCTCTTGAAATATTCTACAATATACTTACATATTTCCCCCCCTCCTTTTCCCTTTCCTCTTTCCCTCTGTCCTTAAACTATTTATCTTATTACAATACATAGGAAGAGAGCTATCGGCCAGAACTCACCGCCTCACCCCCGAGGGAACAGTATTATTTCAGCCTCGAGTAAACTGGTCACTAGCCAGAGGGCCCCCCCCCCCCCCTAATGTCTTTCAGATGCCTCCCAAAAACCCGGGACTCAAAACTGCAAAAAATAACCATCCCTAGTCCCATTGACCACAAGCCAAACCTGGATGCGACCTAGCTATTAGCTTAGCGGCTAGGCTAACTCCGCTAATGGGCTAATTTAGGTCAATGTTTACTTGTATTTAACACTAGCTAGTGTACTGTAGGCTAATGCTAGGTTAATGGGATAATTTATGTCAAGGTTTACACATACTTAACAGTTTGTTGAGTAGATGTATGTAGCCCACTCTGTTGTTGAGGGTTAATGCAATTCCTGAATGCTTAGCTAAGCTCAGGACCATCATATGATGATAATCAGGGGTGCAACTTTGGTTTCAGAAGTGGGGGGGGGGGCATTATATATATATATAGAACGGGTGGGTCTAATCCTGAGTGCTGATTGGTTAAAAGTGCTTTCCAGCCGGTGTCTATTCCACAAGTTTCCACCAGCTAAATCTATGACGTTAAAATGCTTATTTACTCTGTTCCATCTGACTGTGGAATCCACTGTCTCATCAGCCCAGCCAGGCAATTTATAAACTTGAACTCCATTATAAAAAGCATCTAGACATTATCTCACATTTCTTTTAGACTAACATTTTGTTTTCAACTGCGGAGGTTTGTATAAACCTTGCTGTCTGTCTCTCCAACATTTGCAACATTGTTTCAATAGTCTAATTCGATCTCCTGCTGTCGTCCCATAGTAATGAACGTGTTGGGAGTCGGGACGAGACAGACAGGCAGGCAGAATTTCCCAGTCAGTCGAAATCATGAATCAGCTGGCATCATTTTTATGAAAAAAGGTCAAATCAAAGGCAGCTAATTTGCTGTCTTTCCATCTTCAGTTTGATGTGATTGTGTTACTCTAGCTGTGTTGTTGGCTAGCTCCTCTGAACAGCAGTGTTGTGACGAGTGAGCACAGTTTCTATGCCAGGCGAAATCGTGACTCATTAGCTCCTTGTTATGGATGTATCCAAATAAATGTCACATGTCCACCCCCGTCCCCAGTGAAAGTTGTGCCCCTGATGATAATACACCTCAAAGCGTTTTTAGTATGACCTTTATCAGGGTCCTATTCATTAGTCACCAAATGGAGGACAACAGACTGAAAGAGGGAGCGATTATAACTTGTCTATTAACAAAGGCTTGTTCGTTTCCAATTGCAAAACTATATACGCTGTACGAATGAATACTGTACGACCCTGTTTACCAGGACGTAGTTAATAACTGAATCGAAACACACACAGTATCAATTTAACCAGGAGACTGTTCTTGTTCTCAAGTATGAACGGTTATTAGTTAGCTACTGTAAGTCTGTCATTGTTGATCCATCCATATAATAGTCATTCTATTTCCATGGATCCACCTATCTCACTCAACACGATGACGATGCACAGTATTGCTAATAGAAAGAACTGGACAGAAATTCCAAAGCTGGAGTTGCTGGTTGTGGTTGATGCACAACATTTACAGTTGGATGAAAAAGTGCTTACGCAGTTGACTTTACTTGATTTTGACTTCTTTATAAGATGTTCAGGACAGGTTTCCCTTGTAAATGAAGCCCAGCAGGCATTGTTTAACAGTCTCCAGGGTAGAGGAGTACAATTAAGTACTTTTCAGCCTGCTGCGGTGTTCGACCAAACAAGCCCTTTCCTTACTACACAGCGTGAAACATGGAAGGCAGTTTACTTGTACTATCTGTACAAGTTAAGTATTGATTGAGTTAGGATTTTAGTGTTTTAAGTGCTTAAAAAGATATTCAACTTGAAAATATGTCTCACCTCTCCTGTCCTCTCCTCTCCTCCTCCACTATTTAGGTTTTGACTGTCTACTTGAGAGCTATCCCTCTGTGTCTGTGTAGTTATAAATGCCCTGGAAGCCCACTACCCCTAGCTCAGGTCACATTGTGTTGTAAACTCTGTAAGTGAGACCTCTTCTCCTGTTAACTCTCCAACACTGGGGACTGGCATAGCCAGTTGGGCCTTTGTTATGGGGTTATAGGTAGACAGCACTGACAGTAGACTAGTGTAGAGTAGTGTTAAGTAGTGTTCAATACAAAACAGACGTTTGTGATTGGAGTTGAATTGTGAGATTTTTATAGAAATATGTACCAAATAATCATAGAATTACAGAATATAGAATCATAGAATTCTATTGTGTAAAATTATAGAAATATATAGAATTGGTGTTGTTGTTCTATGTGGGTATATCTATATGGACATGTATATCTGGATGTCTATAGAAGCATAGCAGTGGATCCTAAGAAAGTGAACATAAAATGTTGAAAATCCTGGAAATCTCTATCACCCATAAAGAAGAGGATATTGGCAGCATTGCCAACACTGCAGCAGGCAGGACCAAGTACAGAAAAAGCAAATATCCTGCTAGTTGGTGCAAGAATTCTCCTTCCACAAATGATTTCCATTAAAATCCCAGCTCTAACTATAGTCTCACTGTCAGCTGAATACAATAGCTTCAGTTGTTTCTCTTTAGCTGGAGGGTCATCTGCCCAGAGCGGCTGACCACTGATGACACCAGGGTCGGAGCTAGAGTCTGTCTGGTCACAATGGACAGTATTCTGACCTGACTTGGCTGGCCATTAGAACAATATAAGGGCATTATTCATGATCCTCTGTGGAGAGCTACAAAGGGGCTAATTGAGGCAGGGCATTGACTCTGAAAGGGCTATCATGCCTTCATGCCACTAGGGAGGTAGAGAGAGATGGCTACAGACCTTGGATTGGTCTTTTGGTCTCGGGTGAAGTGTGTGTGTGTTTGTGTGTGTGTTCACTCACAGCGACAGCCCAGGAGAGTAATTTCCTTAACCTCATTAAAAAGACCACAAACTGCATCGTCATCCTGATGAAACACCAAGCTGTTCCAAGCATCATTCTGCCCTCTGTAGTTAACACGCACGCACGCACGTACGCACACACACACACACACACACACACACACACACGCACGCACGCACACACACACTCTCGCTCGCTCTCGCCACCAGCAGTCACAGCATAGCACAGCACAGCACAGCACACCATAACACACACCCATTCAGCAGGGCTAGTTCCGCTCCGCAGTCCGCATATCCTTAATTTAGCCGTAGTTTAGCTAGCAACGTAAACCAATAATAATCCATTAAGAAGAATTAAACAGATCCTCCCTTTCTTTCTCTCTGATGGAGGAAATGAGGAGAGGGGAGTTGAAGAGGAGGGAGGGAGGGAGGGAGGATGGTGGTGCCGTTTCAAACGTCACATGATCAGGTTGTCAGTTGGCCCTACTCATTTCTCTCTCTCTCTCTCTCTCTCTCTCTCTCTCTCTCTCTCTCTCTCTCTCTCTCTCTCTCTCTCTCTCTCTCTCTCTCTTTCACATACATACTCTCATACTCGCTCACTCACTCACTCCTCTCACACACACACACGCCTCTCTCCGTCTCTGCGTGCGGGCTGAGCTGTGTGTGTGTACGTGTGTGTGTGTGTGTGTGTTAACGAGGTCAAGGAGTGACAGACACCCTATGTGCGTCTCCTCTGTGCTGCTGTCCTTCACTTGACTCTCATCATGTCCCTCTGTTGTTGCTTCTTTTTTAGGGACTATGGATCATCCAAGCGCAAATCAGGTAAGGCACCTGTCTTTCGCCCTACTGATTTAAAGTGTCTTCATGTTTTCCACAGTATGTATGTTGTAAGACATTGTAATTCTGTCAGCAGACTATATCCTCTATAGGGTAATTGATTGACTTAAGTAGATAGAGGGAAACTTTACAACCCCTTCTTCTTCAACCTGTAGCACTGAATGATCTGTCATCCCGGTGAATGCTACTTGTCACACAGCGTGATCTATCTGTCCCTTTAACTGTCGCTTTCATGTCTATCTGTCGATGTGGGTTTTGTTTACTTGTCCGCTGACGGAACAGAACAGTGACAGACTGTTGACCAGTGTTTTTGGGATGTGTTCCAACTGAACAAACCCTCTGTATAGCCTCGCCTCGCCTTGAACCCTGGGTGGGGTCGATGAAGTGTTGAAACTCCTGGGGATGTCTCAGCAAGGATAGCCGTTGATGTTCCTGTTCTGTCTGCCAGGATTCATTATTTTCTGTTGTGGGGAGAGACAGATTGCATCCTAAATGGCATCTTATTCCTTTTGTCCTTTTGTCCAGAGCCCTATGGTCAAAAAAAAAAATAGTGCACTATAAAGGGAATAGGGAGCCATTTAGGGCACTGCCATGGTCAAAGCCGTTAAAATATTTCTTGGCTGTGGGCTTTGGTTTAAGGAATAGAGATAGCTTTATATGACATATACAGTTGAAGTCGGAAGTTTACATACACCTTAGCCAAATACATTTAAACTCAGTTTTTCACAATTCCTGACATTTAATCAGAGTAAAAATTCCCTGTCTTAGGTCAGTTAGGATCACCACTTTATTTTAAGAATGTGAAATGTCAGAATAATAGTTGAGAGAATTATTTATTTTCAGTTTACATAAACTCAATTAGTATTTGGTAGCATTGCCTTGAAATTGTTTAACGTGGGTCAAATGTTTCGGGTAGAGTGGTCTAAGGCACTGCATCGCAGTGTGCCACCAGAGATTCTGGGTTCGAGTCCAGGCTCTGTCGCAGCCGGCCGCGACCGGGAGGCCCATGGGGAGGCGCACAATTGGCCCAGTGTCGTCTGGGTTAGGGAGGGTTTGGCCGGCAGGGATATCCTTGTCTCATCGCACACTAGCGACTCCTGTGGCGTGCCGGGAACAGTGCACGCTGACCAGGTCGCCAGGTGTGCAGTGTTTCCTCCGACACGTTGGTGCGGCTGGCTTCCGGGTTGGATGGGCATTGTGACAAGAAGCAGTGCGGCTTGGTTGGGTCGTGTTTCGGGGGACGCATGGCTCTCGACCTTCGCCTCTCCCGACTCCGTACGGGAGTTGCAGCGATGAGACGAGACTGTAACTACTACCAATTGGATACCACGAAATTGGGGAGAAAAACGGGGTAAAAAAATATATCTGTTAAATTGTTTAACTTGGGTCAAACGTTTCGGGTAGCCTTCCACAATAAGTTGGGTGAATTTTGTCCCATTCCTCCTGACAGAGCTGGTGTAACTGAGTCAGGTTTGTAGGCCTCCTTGCTCGCACACGCTTTTTCAGTTCTGTCCACACATTTTCTATAGGATTGAGGTTAGGGCTTTGTGATGGCCACTCCAATACCTTGACTTTGTTGTCCTTAAGCCTTTTGGCCACAACTATGGAAGTATGCGTGGGGTCATTGTCCATTTTGAAGACCCATTTGCGACCAAGCTTTAACTTCCTGACTGATGTCTTGAGATGTTGCTTCAATGTATCCACATCATTTTCCTACCTCATGATGCCATCTATTTTGTGAAGTGCACCAGTCCCTCCTGCAGAAAAGCCCCCCCACAACATGATGCTGCCACCCCCGTGCTTCACGGTTGGAATGGTGTTCTTCGGCTTGCAAGCATCCCCCTTTTTCCTCAAAACATAACGATGGTCATTATGGCCAAACAGTTGTATTTTTGTTTCATCAGACCAGATGACATTTCTCCAAAAAGTACGATCTTTGTCCCCATGTGCAGTTGCAAACCATAGTCTGGCTTTTTATGGCGGTTTTGGAGCAGTGGCTACTTCTTTGTTGAGTGGCCTTTCAGGTTATGTCTATATAGGACTCGTTTTACTGTGGATATAAATACTTTTGTACCTGTTTCCTCCAGCATCTTCACAAGGTTCTTTGCTGTTGTTCTGGGATTGATTTGCACTTTTCGCACCAAAGTACGTTCATCTCTAGGAGACAGAATGCGTCTCCTTCCTGAGCGGTATGACGGCTGCGTGGTCCCATGGTGTTTATACCTGCGTACTATTGTTTGTACAGATGAACTTGGTACCTTCAGCTGTTTGGAAATTGCTCCCAAGGATGAACCAGACTTGTGGAGGTCTACAATTGTTTTCTGAGGTCTTGGCTGATTTCTTTTGATTTTCCCATGATGTCAAGCAAAGAGGCACTGAGTTTGAAGGTAGGCCTTGAAATACATCCACAGGTACACCTCTAATTGACTCAAATGATGTCAATTAGCCTATCAGAAGCTTCTAAAGCCATTACATCATTTTCTGGAATTTTCCAAGCTGTTTAAAAGGCACAGTCAACTTAGTGTATGTAAACTTCTGACCCACTGGAATTGTGATACAGTGAATTATAAGTGAAATAATCTGTCTGTCAACAATTGCACAAAGTAGATGTCCTAACCGACTTGCCAAAACTATAGTTTGTTAACAAGAAATTTGTGGAGTGGTTGAAAAACGAGTTTTAATGACTCCAACCTAAGTGTATGTAAACTTCCGACTTCAACTGTACATGAAAGTAATGTAGAGTGTGAAGGATGCTGGGGCAGATCCTAGAGGGAGACACCATTGTGTATACTGTATCACTACTATATTGGAAAGTGGGTGGGTTAGCCTGGTTCCAGATTTGTTTGCGCTGTCTTGCCAACCCCCATGGTCAAAGACCTGGCAGGACTTGGCTGGATGGGTGTATGTGTGCGGTAGAACATATGACCTCCTCTTATTGTATACTAGGCCATTCAATATGACTGACCTATGGAATATGAACTTGTTCAGTGGATCAGATATATACTGTGACTTAGCTGTTTATCCATACATTCATACTTAAAAAGGATTTGAGGTCGACATTAGCCATCTTAACGTGTTAGCATGGTGATGATATAGAAATAGTTGCTTAGCCATAGCATAAGCGTGAAGCTGTATTGCGAAGTTAGCTAGGAGCTAGAAACAGGGTGATCGTGTCTATCAGCGCCATCTTATCCGTGCTATGTTTTATCTTAAAGGGATTGCACAAACAATATGGGCATCTTAAAGGGATAGCTCAACCAATATGTGCATCTTAAAGGGATAGCTCAACCAATATGTGCATCTTAAAGGGATAGCTCAACCAATATGTGCATTTCAAAGGGATAGCTCAACCAATATGTGCATCTTAAAGGGATAGCTCAACCAATATGTGCATCTCAAAGGGATAGCTCAACCAATATGTGCATCTCAAAGGGATAGCTCAACCAATATGTGCATCTTAAAGGGATAGCTCAACCAATATGTGCATCTCAAAGGGATAGCTCAACCAATATGTGCATCTCAAAGGGATAGCTCAACCAATATGTGCATCTCAAAGGGATAGCTCAACCAATATGTGCATCTTAAGGGGATAGCTCAACCAATATGTGCTTCTTAAAGGGATAGCTCAACCAATATGTGCATCTTAAAGGGATAGCTCAACGAATATGTGTTTCTTAAAGGGATAGCTCAACCAATATGTGCATCTCAAAGGGATAGCTCAACCAATATGTGCATCTTAAAGGGATAGCTCAACCAATATGTGCATCTCAAAGGGATAGCTCAACCAATATGTGCATCTTAAAGGGATAGCTCAACCAATATGTGCTTCTTAAAGGGATAGCTCAACCAATATGTGCATCTTAAAGGGATAGCTCAACCAATATGTGCATCTCAAAGGGATAGCTCAACCAATATGTGCATCTTAAAGGGATAGCTCAACCAATATGTGCATCTTAAAGGGATAGCTCAACCAATATGTGCATCTCAAAGGGATAGCTCAACCAATATGTGCATCTCAAAGGGATAGCTCAACCAATATGTGCATCTCAAAGGGATAGCTCAACCAATATGTGCATCTCAAAGGGATAGCTCAAACAATATGTGCATCTTAAAGGGATAGCTCAAACAATATGTGCATCTTAAAGGGATAGCTCAACCAATATGTGCATCTCAAAGGGATAGCTCAACCAATATGTGCATCTTAAAGGGATAGCTCAACCAATATGTGCATCTCAAAGGGATAGCTCAACCAATATGTGCATCTCAAAGGGATAGCTCAACCAATATGTGCATCTTAAAGGGATAGCTCAACCAATATGTGCATCTCAAAGGGATAGCTCAACTAATATGTGCATCTTAAAGGGATAGCTCAACCAATATTTGCATCTCAAAGGGATAGCTCAACCAATATGTGCATCTTAAAGGGATAGCTCAACCAATATGTGCATCTTAAAGGGATAGCTCAACCAATATGTGCATCTTAAAGGGATTGCACAAACAATATGGGCATCTTAAAGGGATAGCTCAACCAATATGTGCTTCTTAAAGGGATAGTTCAGCCGAAACCATGCTAATATTGGACTTCTATGGTTTTAGAAAATGCTAGCTAGCTAAGTAAGCGGTTGGTGACAGTGGCTAAATAAACAAAACAAAAGCATGGATTGCCCTCTGTTCTTGTCCATGGACTGCTTTCAGGGTAAGACCATTAACCTGTCTGGCACCGGGGTTCCGCTAGCGGAACTCCTCCCACATTCCACTGAAAAGGCAGAGCGCGAAATTCAAAAAATATTTTTGAGAAATATTTAACTTTCACACATTAACAAGTCCAATACAGCAAATGAAAGATACACATCTTGTGAATCCAGTCAACATGTCCGATTTTTAAAATGTTTTACAGCGAAAACACCACATATATTTATGTTAGCTCACCACCAAATACAAAAAAGGACAGACATTTTTCACAGCACAGGTAGCATGCACAAAGCCAACCTAACTAACCAAGAACCAACCAAACTAACCAAGAAACAACTTCATCAGATGACAGTCTTATAACATGTTATACAATAAATCTATGTTTTGTTCGAAAAATGTGCATATTTGAGGTATAAATCAGTTTTACATTGCAGCTACCATCACAGCTACCGTCAGAAATAGCACCGAAGCAGCCAGAGTAATTACAGACACCAACGTCAAATAGCTAAATACTCATCATAAAACATTTCTGAAAAATCGATGGTGTACAGCAAATTAAAGACAAACATCTTGTGAATCCAGCCAATATTTCCGATTTTTTAAGTGTTTTACAGCGAAAACACAATATAGCATTATATTAGCTTACTACAATAGCCTACCACACTACCGCATTCATTCATCAAGGCACGTTAGCGATAGCAATAGGCACGTTAGCGATAGCGAATAAACCAACAAAAGATATCAATTTTCACTAACCTTCATAAACCTTCATCAGATGACAGTCCTATAACATCAGGTTATACATACACTTATGTTTTGTTCGAAAATGTGCATATTTAGAGCTGAAATCAGTGGTTATACATTGTGCTAACGTAGAATCTTTTTCCCAGAATGTGCGGATATTTTTATGACACTCAACTATTCTGACCAAATAACTATTCATAAACGTTACTAGAAAATACATGTTGTATAGGAAATGATAGATACACTAGTTCTTAATGCAATCGCCGTGTTAGAATTCTAAAAATAACTTCATTACGATATGCAGTTTACGTTATGGCGAGAGCGTGCCCAAAACCTGGCCGCAAACTACTAGTACACATGTACGACAGATATATGAAATAACATCATAAAATGGGTCCTACTTTTGATGATCTTCCATCAGAATGTTGTACAAGGGGTCCTTTGTCCAGAACAATCGTTGTTTGGTTTTAGAATGTCCTCTTCTCCAGTCAATTAGCACGGAAAGCTAGCAAAGTAGCGCGAAGCTCTCCTTCCTGAACAAAGGCACACAACGCAACACGCCTAACGTCCCGAATAAATTTCAATAATCTAATAAAACTATATTGAAAAAACATACTTTACGATGATATTGTCACATTTATCAAATAAAATCAAAGCCGGAGATATTAGTCGTCTATAACGACAGCTTTTCAGAAGGCAATACCAGGTCCCTTCTCGCACGCTCCAGAAAACAGGAAACTGGTGACACGTCATGCCAAGAGCTTTTATTCGACCCCAGATCAAGTTATACACTCCATTTCTTCTCTCACTGCCTGTCGACATCTAGTGGAAGACGTATGAAGTGCATGTATACTAATAAATATCAAGGACATTTATAGGCAGGCCCTAGAACAGAGCATCGATTTCAGATTTTCCACTTCCTGTCAGGAAGTTTGCTGCAAAATGAGTTCTGTTTTACTCACAGATATAATTCAAACTGTTTTAGAAACTAGAGAGTGTTTTCTATCCAATAGTAATAATAATATGCATATTGTACGAGCAAGAATTGAGTACGAGGCCGTTTAAATTGGGCACAATTTTCCCCCAAAGTGAAAACAGCGCCCTCTGTCCTCAACAGGTTAAGACCAATAAGTAGATTTGGTCATTTAGGTAAACTATCCCTTGTAATATCTCTCTTTCCCACACACAGAGGTTGGGAGAGTGAAGGGAGAAACACAAGTCAGACTTTTGCATGGATTTTTAAATAGAAAAGTGCAGGAAATGCTTTGTGGTTAATGATCAATGACATTTCCGTCCTTGCTGAAGCCTAAAAGGCAACTTTTTGATAGTTTAGTAGTGGCTGACTGCCCATATCTACAAGCCAATATGATTTTCAGATTGTTTGTTATATTGCATGGTGATATCAGGGTGCTTTGCAGTAATATTATACTGTAATAATTGGCCTTCAACTAGTTTTCCTTCTAACTTTGGTCTTACTTTTTTTCAATCTGTTTTTAAAATCAGTTCCAACATGCTTCAAAAACATTGAGTTTAATCAGAATGACTAATAGCAGTTAATCAAAGTCAATCATAATTTGCTAAATGTAACCGACAAGTTGTTTGGAGCATAGAACACGAACCCAACGAACTTCCTTAAACCATCAGGTTCGCCAATGCCCCGAATGAGATCACATCTATTCGATTAAATCCTTTTTTTTCTCTTTACCAGAACCCTCATTTAATTTCCTTAGAAACTGACTGCTTTAAATGAGATATAAGACATTGTCACCTTTTCCTCATCCTCTTCCAGAGTTGATCTAGGATCAGTTTAGCCTTTTAGATCATACTGAATGAGATTACATGGACAGCGAGGACCTAGTTCCCCCATCTGACAGGTTGTTGCATAATAGACTGAGTTTTTACTTAACTTGTTGGTTTATTGAGATCCCCATTAGCTTTTGCCGAAGCAGCAGCTATTCTACATGGCATCCACACAAAAACATCAAACATGACAATAACAAGGATACACTGATAGACAAGAACAGTAGACAAGAACACAAATGGAAAATACAAACAATACAACTAAAGAATAATGCGTGTGGAGATTGTGTGTGTGTGTGTGTGTTAGAGTGTGTGTGTGTGTGTGTGTGTGTGTGTGTGTGTGTGTCATGACCTGACAAGGGAAAACTCTGGAACCTAGTTATAGCCTCAGGGTAATGTTTATTTCTGGTCAGGTCAAGTGGGCAGGAAAAGTCCTAGCCTGCCCATTATGTGTGAAGGGAGGCTGAGGCTTCAGGAATCCCATGATAGGCTGGTGCTGCTACACGTCCAATGGATATCGACCAATAATGGTATCTCTTTGCGTATGAAAGATAGTCTCGCCATATCTTCCCGACCCAGGATGTGAACTCGAAACCCTGTACATAAGAACACAGCATATAGGTTCCCTGTCGTTTGTTCCTCAGCAGGAATCACCATAGGAGGGAGTGACTCTCTTAGCTGTATGTTAGAACCAGTAGTTAACATGAGGGACAGGGTTATAGTAGCACGCTACTGTAGTTTGTGGTGCGTTTTATTTGGGTTTTAGCTGCAGTATACGTCTAGAGATGACATAGTGTTAGCCTTCCCATAGACTCTGTTTACAGTATGGTCTGCATGGCTCCATGTCTGCAATGCCACAAAATTGCATGGAGTTAGTTACAGCACATAGGCTACACCACTAACTGAGTATGTGACCTTTTCCAAGTTAATACTGATTCCTCTATTAACTTTAGATGTTTCATTCAGCTTTTACACAATATTCGTCCCTTTTTACCAATTTGACATTTACTTTCTTCACTTATCATCTTAATCTACAGTGCATAGTGGTGGAATAATCCTCATATAAAAAGCGAAACCTCCTCCTTCCAGATGAAGACCTCCCAGGTAATAAAGGCTGTGAGGAAAATAAAGGTCAGAAGTGGATTGGAGGGGGTCCCTCCTTCCCTCCCCGTCAGAGTTTCTGCCTTGCATGTGAACGCCAGATGCAGTGAACAGAGGTTTGCTTCCCAAACGGCATCATATTCCCTTTATAGTGCACTACTTTTAAGCAGGACTCATAGGGCACTGGTCAAAAGTAGTTCACTACAGAGAATAGGGTGCCATTTGGGACGCACCCAGAGTGAATGTGGAGGCCACGGGTTGAAAGAGAATGTCAGTCTGAATTCAGGCCCTGGTCTAGTGTTTACGTGGCATGGCGCATAAGATTCCAGCGTGACGTAGAAATGCCTAATAGGGTTGACGTGGGGCCTGCCGGGCTGGGGAGAGGAGGAGTGTGGGCGTTCAATTGTGCATGTGTGTGTGTGTATGCGTGTGTGTATATATGTGTGTGTGTGTTTGGTGTGTTCGAGCCTGTGTGTGTTTTGTTAGGAATGGTAAGAGGGGTGGTGATTCTTTTTTGGGGCGTAACACAAGGAAGAAGACAACACCACATGGTTATGACAGCTCATCCTCCCAAGAAACAACAAATATAGTCATTCTTCCTGCCTCGCTAGGACCTTGTCATTCTCTGCATTGAACCTCATCAGGCAGCGAGCTCTTTAAATGTCAACGTTACATCCTTTGCTATTAGGCATCGCTACAGACCCAGGTTTGATCCCAGGGTTTGTCTCCCGGTCCGTGACCAGGACACCCATGAGGCGGCGCACAACTGGCCCAGTGTCATCCCAGTTAGGGGAGATTTTGGCCGGTCGGGATGTCCTTGTCCCATCGCGCTCTAGCGACTCCTTGTGGCGGGCACGGTGCATGCATGCTGACTTCGGTCGCCAGTTGTGCAGTGTTTCCTCCGACACGTTGGTGCGGCTGGCTTCCGGGTTAAGCGGGCGGTGTGTCAAGAAGCAGTGCGGCTTGGTAGGGTTGTGTTTTTCGGAGGACTCACGGCTCTCGAACTTCGCCTCTCCCGAGTCCGTACGGGAGTTACAGCGATGGGACAACACTGTAACTACCAATTGGATGTCACGGAAAGGGGTTAAAAAGTACAACAACAAAAAATGAAATAAAAGTAAGAAAACTCGTAACTCTTTCACCCAACATTGGCTGCAGTGAGTGCAGTCATAAGCCACTGCAGTGAGTGCAGTCATAAGCCACTGCAGTGAGTGCAGTCATAAGCCACTGCAGTGAGTGCAGTCATAAGCCACTGCAGTGGCAATACAAGCAGACAGTCCAACAATACCCAACACTAAGAGATATTTGCTCTCTATTGTAATGGTTGGCTTAGAGAGAGTGTATCTGCGTTTGCCTAGCTCTTGTATCGGCCGAGGTCTCTCCCAAAGAAAAATGAGAAGGATAAATGTTTTAGCAGCCAGATCCCACTGTGACTGAGTGACGTGACTCAAAACAAAAGGAGAGAGAGAGAGGGCAGGGATGGCGAGAGAGTGAAAAATGGAGAGAGAGAACCAAACACAGTCCCAGTCTAAATAGAAAGAGGGTGGAGAAAGAGAAATAAATAAATAAAGAGAGAGAGAGAGAGAGAGGGAACAGACCAGACTGCGAAACAGATGTAGCTTGCGCTATTTGGCCTCACCCCTCACTCTGTCCACCCACACTCTGTGACTCCCAGCTGGGTGAGTTAGCGACTATTTTTGTCACATGGCCGTTCCACGCCAGTATTTTGTCGTCGCCACCGCCAGTGTTTGTCATTGCTAATGGTTAGCATCACTCTCGGTTTGCGATTGTCATTGTGATCAATGTGAGTGGTTGGTTCACATTTGGGTGTCGACTCAATAATGGTTCGTAGTTGTTTTTTGTTTCTAGCTGTAGTCTTGTCGTTGGCAATGTTTGTCTTGTCTGTGATCCTCGTTTGTCATCGTGAATGGTTGTCTCACAGTTGGATTACTGTGTCTTCACTGTTAACTGCTGTCGTCTCAATATTGGTTGTTTCTAGCTGTTTTTCTAGTCTTGGCATTGGTTGACAAGTGGTTGTAACTTCTTTCCGGACACATCCTGATGTGTGCTGACAGCTAGCTCTGTGAGGTACCGTCACTAGGCCCAGCATGCTAGAGTCTCTCTTTGCTTTGACTCACATGCTTTTATGTTATGAAGACATCTTGGAAATGGGACTTGTTATTTTGGCAACACAATCCACCAGACAGGTTCCAACACTTAATGTGTTGTGACATCTGTTGTGAAATGTATTGTAATGTTTTTAAAATGGTCTATCTGTCTTAACTTTGCTGGACCCCAGGAAGAGTAGCTGCTGCTGCCCTTGCAGCAGCTAATGGGGGATCCATAATAAATACAAATACAACTGAACATCGACCAGACAAGCTGTCTCAATTTCTTTCAGTCAAAACATATTTCACAATTTCTCTTCTCTGCTTGAAAACGTATAGTGTAGAGTGATTGTAGGCGGGGGGATAGGTGATTATGGGGGGATGGATGAAAGACAGAAAGAGACAGAGAGAAGGAGGGGGAGAGAGAGACAGAGAGAAGGAGGGAGTGGAGAGAGAGAGAGAGAGCCAGACAGCAACTAGCTTTTCCAAACATAATCTACTAAATCGATGAAATTACGGGACAGATGGCTAATAAGCCGTTCCAAACAAAACCTGGAAATTAGTGACCTTAGAAAAGCTATTTGTCACCGCCACAAGTCCCTTCATTGCTGGGTAATATGGACGTTGTGGGGTTGGTGGAAGGAGGAAAATGACCCACACCATACCAGCAGGAGAGAAAAAGAAAATACAGTGACTGAAGTCTACTCGGGTTAGTGGGCCATCATCAGAGAACCCTGAAAGGATTTAAGCTGTGTGTGTGTGTGTGTGTGTGTGTGTGTGTGTGTGTGTGTGTGTGTGTGTGTGTGTGTGTGTGTGTGTGTGTGTGTGTGTGTGTGTGTGTGTGTGTGTGTCTCTTTCTGTGTGTGCATGCAGCAGCGGGTCTCCACTCTCCAGTTAATATCAATCATATGTTGAGTGCTGCGCTGAAAGAAACATCTCATCTTTCGCTAGCTGGGTTTAGTTTGGAGGGTGTATGTTAACTGGGGTTGACCCGGCTGACCCGGCCCACTCTACAAGCCTCCCTGGAGGGACCAGCATCAATCTCCTCAGCTCCGTGCGACTCTGGAGAGAAAGAGAGAGAGAACAGCGAGAGAGAGAGGCTCTGACCTTTATTATATCATTTGAAAACTGAAATGGATGTGGATTTTCCCTCACAGCGGGGGGAGTGTGAGGGAATGGGGTGGAGGTGTGGTAGGGGTCGAGGGTCACAGGGTGGGATAGAGCCTCCTGTGGTGTTCTGGCTCGAATGAATTCCCTCCTGAAATTTTTTCAAGGAGAATGTCCCACAATGTTTTCAAGATAATGACATCCTACTATGCATTTGGTTGGGACATTTTCCTTGTTCTCTGCAGGCCGCTGGTTCCATACCGTCGTTGTTTCCCAACCCTTCATATTGGTTATGGTTGGGGTTTATGGCCGGCCCAGACAGCTCTAGTTTTGTTTGCGTGCCCAGGTGAAGGATGATTTCAGACAGCGCTTCCGAGAAGAGAAGGATAGTTTGGACAGGAAATTTGAAAATGTAAAAGCTCATTGATGACGACAGACACCCCTGCCTTGTCCACCTCCTCTACCTTTTTTCTAATACCCAGTTTTCACAGATTTTGATATAATGGACACACACACACTGGCACACACACACCCTGCTGACGTGTGGCATTTCATTTCCTGACGAGATGGGGATGTCTGAGCTGTGTTTGTAGAGAGAGAGCCTTCGAAGGGGGCCAACACCCCCCCCCCCCCTGACAATCCAGGACGGGATTGAGGGAGAGAGCGGGATGAAGGGAGGGGTGTGCCACGAAAATTTGTGTCAGCCCAGGATCATGCGAGGCTATTTCAATTCTACTGTTACACTCTCAATTGCTACAATATGTGTTGCTGAAGAAAGACAGCAGACATTTCTGCAATAACAGTCTTCTGTGATGGTCATATGCAGTGTATCACAACCACATGAAGGTGGATTGAAGTACTTTCTGCAAAACACTGTGTTTTGATGTAAATCAGTGCTCTCTACAATGGCAAAGATATTATATTTGGTTTGCACTGTAGAGATTGTTCAGGTCCTGCTGTTTGTGATCAGGAGGGAATAACAGGAACAATATGATGTTGATGAGATGTTTGTGTGCTGAGCATCATGGACTGAATAACATCCCCTTTCCTCTCTTCCTCCCTTCCTTCTTCTCTTCTCCGGGCCTACAGTATGGATGTACGGCTTTACCGACAGTCCAAGGAAAGAGGCCTCAGGTAGTCCTACTTGTGTGCGTGGCACAGGAGGTTGGTGGTAGCTTAATTGGGGAGAATGGGGCTCGTGGTAATGCTGGGAGCGGAATCAGTGGAATGGTATCAACTACATCAAACACATGGTTTCCATGTGTTCGATGCCCTTCCATTTGCTCCGTTCCCAGACATTATTAAGAGCCGCCCTCCCTTCAGCAGCCTCCTGTGGTGCGTGGGTGGGGGGCATACGCTTGTGCCTGTGTGATATGTCGCAACGCTGGTGTGTGTGTTGTGGTGGCGATGCTTTCTATAACCACATGCCCAATGGCTTTTCCATGTTTGTCCATTTTTGTGGGGGTTTCACTTATTTTGCTTCGCATGCATTCACTGACTGTCACTGGTTTCTGTTTATTTCCTTACCCATCGGCTCAAGATCAACCGTTCACGTTCTGTCCTACTTTGCTGACTTTAATCTCTGCATCCCTATGGACCTGCCTGACTGGATGGCTGTCAAACATTCAATGCACTTTAAACATAGAGCCTTAGGCACCTTGCCAAACTGTAGCTGCCTGGCCACAGTGTGTTACACAGTACAGTTGAAACCAGGAGTCTGGTTCTTTACGCTTGAGTTCAACATGTAGATCTAAGATCATGATGGTCAATCAACGACAATGAGAGACAGAGAGAGAAAAAGAGAGAGAGAGAGAGAGAAACACATCTGCAGCTCTGCAAATAAACATCTCAGCGATGAATGTGTTTTTCTCCAGAAATAAACACATCACATCAAGCGTTTAACAGGAATAGAAAGGGCCTGAATCCCCCAGCATCTGGGGAGCATTTTCCAAAGGTTCTCCCAGTCAACTTATGCGTAATTGGTGCAACATTTAGAGAGAGAAAAACGTTGTTTCCTTGTATTAGCACTTTCAAAGTGTCAATGTGAGTTTTGAAGAAAACATGATCCGGCCATGGCCCAAGCTATTATGAGATTGACACCAACATATAAGCAACTGTATTGATTCATGATGTTTCCCCGTTGTACACACAACAGTCGACCGTATCCATAGAGACAGCATGCAGCATGTGGACGGTTGATCCGGTGTAATTTTATAACTAAGTTTGACCCCATTTTCACCCTGTAGCGCCTTACATGTGTTAATTTTCCTGCATGTGCTTTGGCCATATCTCAAATTACACCCTATGCCCTATATAGTGCACTACCTTTGACCTGAGCCCACATAGGGGTTGGCTATATAGTAATAGTGAACTCACTGTAGGGAATCAGAGTAATATTATGCTGTCATAAGGGTTAAGAGAAAGGAAAATACTTTCCGTTCTCAAACAACACGAGTAGAGGGAGGGGTAAGGGAATAGGAGATAGGAAATAGGAAATATAAGGCCCATCAGAAAGATTTGAGACTCAATCATCGTCTTTATTTGACCATATTAAGCAGTCACAGGGGAATCTTCGATGAGGAGTGAAGACTAACAGTGTTACCTTGTGTTGTTGGCTAGCCTTTTCGTTTATATAGGCCCATGTGGAGATACTTAACTGTGTTATATTCCAATGAAGCGTCTTGAGTTTGACCGTTAAAACGCTGCATTTCTTAATCCCCTCTCTCTTCCTTGCGACATCGCAACGTTAGGATGTTGCAACGCTCGTTTTATAATACTTAGGTTTGTTAGCTGTTGTTTATTTGACCGTAGAAATTGAATTTCGCCATGTTCTCAATGATAAACGTTTGACAGACATCTTGTGTCAACGGATTGGGAAATAACCTGTCTTTAAATCCCATTGAATTATTACATCACAATCATTTTAATTGGCTTATAGCACTGAGTCCCAAATATCTGAGTCCCAAATTGCACCCTGTTCCCTATTTAGTGCACTACTTTTGACCAAGGGCCATATTAGTCTTTAGCCAAGGTGTTGCTTTGAAATTCGAGGCTTGCTCCCAGATATGTTTGTGCTGTATAGCCAGCTCTGTCTATGGTCTGTCATGGCAATGACAATAGGATTTGACAAGACAGCACAAACAGATCTATGACCAGGCTATAGCAAATACACAGGCGGAATGATAGAATGATACAATAGCTGGTAACAATCATACAGTATAACCATATTCATATGTATACAGCATTTGGGTGGGTGTCGAATTATGCTGACGCGGCACTGTCTTCATTTTCCCACTTAAAGTACTTGTTATGCACTGATATTTGTATTGATTTTTCTTTTTGATAATTATTGGACTAGAGTAGAAAATAATAAAATAGAATAGGACAGAGATCTACATGCAGCAGCAACTAGCCAGGTGCTGTGGAGCAATATTATGACTGTTACCCAGACCCTTTCACACAACAGTAACACACACACACACACACACACACACACACACACACACACACACACACACACACACACACACACACACACACACACACACACACACACACACACACACACACACACACACACACACACAGTAGTGCGTTTTAGGATCATCTGCCTCCTGCATGTTCTTCTGTTTTGACCATTTCTCTTACTTCACTACCTTTATGTCTGCTCACAAATCAATGTCCACAAGAACTCGCAGAACGCATGTCCGTGTGTGTGTGTGTCCAATGTTTGGTTTCCACATTCGTTCGCACAGAAAGTGGAGGTCCTCGGACCTAGCTAGGTGCCTAGAAAACAAAGATGGCTGCCTGTGTTTGGGGTTTCTCCTCGTGACGTTTGGAAATGCTCCTGGAAAAGAGACATAAACAACAGACATGTCATAAAGGGACACACGTGTTGACATGGTGCTATTTACTGGGCAACGGATCGCGTCCCCTTGTCTATTGAATCCTAGACAAAGAGTTAGTGGTGGAGGGTAATTCACTTTACTGGAGTGCTGTGATATCAATTTAGGAATACATGGGATGTATATTTAAACTCTTCAGACTCAGGTTAGATAAGACATCAATGTATTTATGAAAAAGGACGAAGAGAAATCAAGTAGAGCCTTTTAGAGGGCAGGAAATGAGTTACAATTTGAAGAAAAATCCCAAAGCGTTGGTACAATCATACCAATGCGTAGAAAAACGTCAACAAACAGTGCTTGTGACTTAAATCAAACACACACCACGTGAACTTTGTGAATGAAGTCATTGCTGGCACTCAAGAGTTTATCATTGGGAGCTAGAATGAGAAGAAGAGAGAGGGGAAACAAGGAGAAAGAGACAGATGCTGGGCCTATGTTTATGTGAAACACAAGAAGAAAGCGTTTCAACTTGGGTTATGCCGCACTCTTGTTTTCTCCCCCCCCCCCCCCCCCCCCCCCCTCTCTCTCTCTCTCTCCGTCCCACTCATATGTTTCTATTTAAGGCCCTGTAGGCCTGACTGCCTTGATTGGCGTGGTACAGCCCCCTACTCCTCGTCCAACGGCAGGCTCCCAAACAGAGAGAGAGAGGAGGGGAGAGAGAGAGAGCAAGCCACACTACTGATTTTCCAGAGGAAAACTTTTTCTGTTCTTCCAGTCCCGACTCGAGTCTGTCTCCAACTCCAACCGTTCAGCAGTTCTCCCTGTCCTCTCCTCCCTTTCTCTTTCTTTTATCCTCTCTTCCCTTCATCTCTCTTTCCTTCGGACGTTTGTTTCGATTATGGAGGCCCTGTAACGGAGAACACGTTTTTCTCTCTCTTTATTTCATCCCTCCTTTTTCATTTTGACTTCTTTCAAATGCTTCCTGGTCCGTTGGTGTGGGCCGGGGGAAGGTTCCACTATATGGCCAGACGTTTGGGAATAAAATGCAGCAATAATATCCTGAGCGAGCGTTCTGATTGGCTGGGGAGGAGCAACGGCGCGGATTCGGCCTATGGCGGCATACCGTTACCGGGCGCGCGGTGGCGGCGGGCGCTTGCGCCCACCTCGGGGTAGGGGTGCCATGGTGGGGACTGGGAGCTGGCTGACGGCGTGTTTCTTCCCGTCCTCCCGTGCAGGCATTGACAGCTCGGACCCTATGGTGCTGGAGCAGTACGTGGTGGTGGCCAACTACGAGAGGCAGGAGAACTCTGAGATCAGCCTGCAGGCTGGGGAGACGGTGGACGTGATCGAGAAGAGCGAGAGCGGTGAGTAGTGTGTTTACATGCTGTATGTACTGCTTTGTGTTGTATTTTACTTATCTTTCTCTCTCACAAACAGACACACACACACACACACACACACACACACACACACACACACACACACACACACACACACACACACACACACACACACACACCTACCTTCCTTCTTTCCTCTCATGGTGTCACTCCATGTTCTGTTTCCTTCCCTCTGCCCCTCTTTGTCCTCAAGGATCCCCCCTTTTCTCCCCCTCCTCCCTCTCTACCTCTGTCGCTCCCTTAAGCGTTCTCTCTGTCCTGGAGGCTTGCCGTTTGGCCAGCAGTCCGGTGTGTGTGTGTGTTGTGAGTAGGTGTGTGTTTGTCTGTGCTTGCATGCTTGGGTTTGTGTGAAGGTGTAGCGTGTGTGTTTGTGCGTGTGCATGTGGCAGCGTTTGGCTGGAGGCCAATCTGTTGCCTTGTGCAGCAGGAATGTGGACTCATAATTAATAGTCTACTTTACTTTAGTGGGGAGTGAGATGTGTTACGAGTTCCATCTTGGAAAGGCAACGAGCAAAGTTTTGAGGGGAGAAAGAGCCAGGGAGACAGAGGCAGAGAGATCAATTCTGCCTCACCAGCTTGATTCCTTACTTGTTATTTGGAAGCCTTGGGATACCTGGCTGCGTGTACTATTTTCAACCTTATGTTTGCCTCCAATTTCATTGTACTTCACAATGTTCTCAAAAACCAAGGACATGGCAGTTGAGTTGTTGAATTAGTAACAGTTTGCTCTGAATAAAACCCTGAATAAAATCGGTTGAGTGAAAAGTCAATGTGAGTATGTTGCCCTTTACGTTTTGTTTTCATCTATGCCAACCTCGATTTAGCAACACGAGAGCTGGATCTAACTTGCCATGGTAACAAGCCATTGACAGCTTGCACAACTCAAGATTAATTAACAACCACAACAGCCTAACAGTCCACCATCAGCAGAAAACCCTTTGGCAGTGATACATCCACAGACATCTTTCTTTCAAATATTGGTGTGTGTGTTTTCTCACAGCGTCTTTAGCACGTCTTTGAGTCGTTATGCTAATGAATCTCTCTTTTTCTTTAGTTTTACAATCGACCCAGCAACCCACTATCCTTCAACAGTTGACATCCCCCCCCCCCCCACTCTTTCAGCCCATATGTTTTTGACATCAGGCTGTTTGAACAGCTTTTTGCTGTATTTCCCATTCCATTCATTGTCAGTACAGTGAGACAATTGTCCGCGCTAGCCAAAGCGGCAGTTCCGCCAAACTCCGTATGAGAATAGAGGTGTAGATGTTTTTGCAATGCCGATCTTCTTCTGTGAATATTCAATGTATTCAATGTCACACATGGCGAAGGGGAATCTTAATGTCATCAGAAAATGTGACCGCTGGGACGTGCAGTACCGCAATGATTGTGAGATGTGCTTGTTTTTACCTATCTTATCTTGCTTGTTTTTACCTATCTTAGTTAAATGAACTGATCGTCCAAAGTCCCTTTAGCGAAGATTGTCCGCTAAATGACTAAGATGTAAATGTGAAATGTCATGTGTTTTTTTCAGTCTCTCTTCTCAGTCTCTTTTGTGAGGTTTCGTACTGTCAGCCTTTAAGCTGCATTGAGTTATGTTTTGAGAGATATGTGACTTGATGAGGCTTCGATTCCCAGAGATTTTGTAAGAGTCACACGCTAGAGTGAGAGTCATTATATGTTTTGTTTGATGAATATTCAAAAGTTAATTGCCTGTGTGTATGCCAAAACCACGCCATAATTATACAATTATTGGTGGCACTGACACACTACATTGGAAACCCCAATTACCCCCACGATCGGGCACATTAAAACTAAACTAGGACAAGATCCGTAAATATTCAGTACTCGGACAGTTTCAATACAAAAATATAAAAACAAATAAGAAAACAAGCTGTGCTGTCACTGGAGCTGAACGCTCATATACTCAAACTAGTGCACAGACTAAACCTGAAAAAGATCCATAAAATCTTAGACAGTTTCAATACAAAAGTGCAGGAAAAACAAACAAAATATAATTCATAAGGAAACAAGCTGTCTAGTGACTGTCGTTGGAGTTGAAGGTGACTGTAAACATGCTCAAACGTCTCCATATCTCTCCACCATTAGGCCAAAGAACTAGAGCAACGGTCTACGATGACATCATTGGCAGGCTATGCCAAACCAAACAAGTCCTAGTGCCTTGTATATCCCAGAAACCCTGTCACTTTTTCAGCACTTTATTGCGACTTTGGAGTCTCCACAGCTCTGCTTGTTTATGTCCTTTGACATTTTGATCGCAGAAACACAGACGGTAATTTAACATTGCAATCTCCCAATTTACCAGACCCCCTATTTCTTTAATGTTATTTTAATGTTGCTTTAATGTTCCTCACCCCATGCATCTCGGCATTATGACAACTTATGCTTTTAAGTTAGCTTCTACCAATCTTATCCAGACTCTGTGCTTTTTACTCTCCTCTCCATACAATCTCTATACAGTATATCATATGCAGTTAGGAATGGATCGGGTCAAGCAACAGCCAATGAAAAAAACATCCACTGCAGTAAACCACTTTACTGTAGCATCAGTTTTTTCCGCTTCATGCACTGTTTACCTCGATAGTCGCGGGTTCCTAATCCCGAGTCGGATGTTATTGTTATACCCTACCCCGAGAAGTTATCGGCCGCGTGCGCTCTAGTTCAACGCCAGCTATTTCACAGTCAACAAGACACCAGTATCGCTACGTGAGACTGTACAATGTGTGTGTGTGTGTGTGTGTGTGTGTGTGTGTGTGTGTGTGTGTGTGTGTGTGTGTGTGTGTGTGTGTGTGTGTGTGTGTGTGTGTTTGGTGGGTGTGTGCTGATGTCATGAGTTTTGGCTGTGAGATATGTGTCTAACTGTCTGTCCGGAGATTTACGAGCTACTATCTAGTAGGGAGAGATTTATGGAAGGGCAAGTAGGAGGACACGCCAGAATCCTCTTGAAAGGAGGGAAAGAGGAGGAGAAAAGGAGGAGTGGAGGCTATGTATGGGCTAGTGTCCTGGTTTTCTCCCACTCCGGTCATTCCTTGGACATGGGAAATCACAGAGAGTCTGGAGGGAAGAGGCCTCACATGGGAAAAACATCACTTGCATGTGTGACCAGACGTTATATTGAGCAATCAGTTTATTGTGCTTCCTGCAAAGTTGTTATCATCATGATATACAGTTGAAGTCGGAATTTGGGCACGCTTTTCATCCAAAATTCCAAATGCTGCCCCCTACCCTGGTGAAGTTAAGGACAACAAAGTCAAGGTATTGGAGTGGCCATCACAAAGCCCTGACCTCAATCACATTGACAATTTGTGGGCAGAACTGAAAAAGCTTGTGCGAGCAAGTAGGCCTACAAACCTGACTCAGTTACACCAGCTCTGTCAGGAGGAATGGGCCAAAATTCACCCAACTTATTGTGGGAAGCTTGTGGAAGGCTACCCAAAACGTTTGACTCAAGTTAAACAATTTAAAGGCAATGCTACCAAATACTAATTGAGTGTATGTAAACTTCTGACCCACTGGGAATGTGATGAAAGAAATAAAAGCTGAAATAAATCATTCTCTCTACTATTATTCTGACATTTCACATTCTTAAAATAAAGTGGTGATCCTAACTGACCTAAGACTGGGAATTTTTACTTGGATTAAATGTCAGGAATTGTGAAAAACGGAGTTTAAATGTATTTGGTAAGGTTTATGTAAACTTCCGACTTCAACTGTAGGTGATGTCAAATGTATATTATATAAAATAGTCTTTGAAGACTGGTAGGTCTGTCTTTTTTTGTTCAGTTTTGGCTCTGTTATAGTTGACCATACGCTAACAAATCTGATGCCATAGTTTCACGAAAATGACTGGTTAATCAATGCAACTGGGCCTCCATGCTGTGGCTCCATACTGTAGCTGAATATGGAAAATGTCCCTATTTTCTGTGTGCTTACCCCGGCCTAATGGATCTTGCAGGAGGACTGTGATGCTATGCAGCAAACAAGATCCCTTTGGGTTACTGTGCCGCTCCCTCAGCCCACAAGCCCAGCCGGAGAAGACATTTGCCCCTCGCCTCTCTCTCTATGCGATCTTTGCCAGGTTGAATGGGGGAATTTGTCACCATAATCCTAAAGAGCTTAGGCACGCTTACCGTACAAACCCCGCCTAGACACACATTCACACACATGGTCACGTACTCCCACACATGCGTGAAATTATGTATGCACATGCAAACACACACGCATAAACACCCACAGGCTCATGGTCACGTACTCACACACATGCGTGAAATTATGTATGCACATGCAAACACGCACGCATAAACACACACAGGCTCAAACGCACACACACACACCACCCCCACCTACCCTCTTTCGCTGCCTGCTGTGCCCACAGCGGAGAAAGTTAGGTTGGCATAGCCCCCACTAACCCACATAATCTTTCCTGAAATCTACCCAGTTCTGACTGAGTTTGGGCTGGGCTGGGATGTGGGTGTTGTTTGCCTTGGCCTAGGGCCCTGTGTAGATCAGCTTTAGTAGGGGAAAGCACTGGGCCAAGTTTTACATAGGGAGGAACACAATTTGTGTCAAATCCTACACTCCATCACTCTGGCTACAGGTAGTTTAGCGCTAGTCTCACCTTGAGGCTACATTTGAAACGGACAGCCTAGCCTGCTCTTCTGTCTTCAGTCACGCCGATAAGGTTGTAAACCGTCAGAATCTTGGCCAGAGGGCTGCTGAAGACAGGCCTCACACACAAGAGGCCATACAGATGTAGGATATGAATTTGATCCCCCTGTTGCAGGGGAACTTTCCGTACAGAACCTTGTATTGTATTTGACGTTTAAAAATGCTTCTGAAGTTTGTAATTTCCACTTTGAAATTTCAGACTTTATTTTCCCTTACGAAAAATGTATCAACCCCTACAAAATGTAAATGAATTATATTACTTATAATCCACATACTAATTCTAATTTCCTGTTGCTGCATGATTATTTTCCTGCTGTAGCAAACTCGCTCAAATGAAGATCCTACATCTGTAGTCTCACATAGCCTATACAGTGGTTCTTCCTTTAAAAGTTGTGTCGCCTCACCTCTAGGCAATCAAATCGGACAGACGGCTTCAATCAAAGAGCGTTTAGCACTAGAGAGGTTTGCTAAAAGGATGTCCTGGTCAGGCTGTTAAAATGGATAGCCAGCTTCAATCAGGAAGTAATACTTATAAGCCAAGAGATAGCTATAAGCCAACAGATAGCGTAGCTGGCTATTAGTCATACTATACATGCTACCCATAATAAGAGGCACTTCCGGGTTGGATTTCCTCAGGTTTTCGCCTGCAAAATCAGTTCTGTTATACTCACAGACAATATTTTGACAGTTTTGGAAACTTTAGAGTGTTTTCTATCCTACTCTGTCAATTATATGCATATTCTAGCATCTGAACCTGAGAAATAGCCAGCTTACATTGGGAACGTTATTTTTCCAAACATAAAAATTCTGCCCCCTAGCTTCAAGAGGTTTTAAAGGATGTCCTGGTCAGGCTGTTAAAATGGATAGCCAGCTTCAATGAGGAAGTAATACTTATAAGCCAAGAGATAGCTATAAGCCAACAGATAGCGTAGCTGGCTATTAGTCATACTCTACATGCTACCCGTAGCCTTAGCGTAGCTTTTCACCCAGAGGCACAAGACTTGCTAATCTACGTCAATCGACTCAGAGAGGTTACCTATAAGCCCATTAGAATCTTCTGTATAGATAGGGTCACATGAAAGGCCATAGCTGGCCAAAAGACTCACCTACAGGTTTTTGAAATAGAGCTTGTTGCTATTAGCATGATTACTGAGGTGATATGCATGGCTAAAGCTAGCTTAGCGTTAGCCGCACCTCCCATGCTTTGAAATGGCCAGCATGACACAGGGGGTACTTAGCTGGAAGGAAGCTTTGAGATGGGTCTCTCACACACACACACACGGTATGTTCTTCTATCCTCGTGGGGACCTAAAATGTATTTAAATTTAAATTCCTTAATCTAACCCTCACCATAACCCTAACCTTTACCCGTAACCCAAACCCTGAACATAACTCCCCACACACACAGACGCACACACACACACACACACACACACACACACACACACACACACACACACACACACACACACACACACACACACACACACACACACACACACACACACACACACAGAGAAGAGAGAGGGAGAGAGCGGTTCAAGTTCAAGGCCTGGGGACTTAGCCCAGGCATGCTGAGCGTGATATTTAGTCAACACGGTCTAATGAACTTCCTTCCACCACGCTATCCCCTTCCACTTGTAACACAGCTAACAGTAACCAAACCCCCATGTTTTATGAAAACTTAAAGCAAGGTAACACAATCTCCACAGTGGGATGTGAGTTCCTCTGTCTACCGTCCCGTTAGACATTGTCAATAAAGATTTGGGGCCTCGAAATAAACTGTGACTCTCTAGGAAGGAACCGACCAGCTTGAGGATTCGGGTGAACCCGATAATCCTCATAACTTCCCCTCAGTTAGAATGATCAGACGATGCTTTGATGTATCCCGTCTTGGGTGATTTTTATACATGGGATGTTTTATGTCTCTTTACATTTCCAATTTGCTACACCATCTTTTCAAACAAAGTTCACACTAAAGGGAACGAAAATGTGTTCAAAGGAACTTGTTATTAAAAGACTCTGATGTCAGAGAGATTTTGGCTGTTCTTCGTTTGATCCCATCCAACAAAATCATATCCCTAAGGCCTAACTAGGCGTTTATCATATCATATACTGTATCGACTTGGAGGTCTTGATGGGATTTCAATCCAATTTCCCTAATTAAATAATCTCGTTCAGGCCTCCCGAGTGGCGCAGCCGTCTAAGGCACTTATCGCAGTGCTTCAGGCATCACTACAGACCCGGGTTCGATCCCAGGCTGTGTCACAACTGGCCTTGACCAAGAGTCCCATAGGGCGGCGCACGATTGGACCAGCGTCGTCCGGGTTGGTGGAGGGTTTGGCCTGGGGGACTTTACTTGGCTCATCGCACTTTAGTGACTCCTTGTGGAGGGCCGGGCGTCTGCAGGCTGACTAAGCGGCCGGGTGTAAAGAAGCGCAGTTTGGCGGGTCATGTTTCGGAGTACGCATGACTCCACCTTTGCCTCTCCCAAGCCCGTTGGGGAGTTGCAGCGATGAGACAAGATCGTAGTTGGATCGCAATTGGATATCACGCAATTGGGGAGAAAAAGGGGGTAAAATACAAATAAACTAAATAAAAAATGGTATAATCTCGTTCTGTATTAGCTTCAGATTTGATTACGTACTGTATATACTTTCTTGCAACCTGTACAGTATCTTGCTCACCCACAGGGTTTGTGTGATTAGATATAAGGATGAGAATAGTCTCTGCCTTCCAGGCCTGATTCTCCAGTCTCGGTTTAGACCTCCGTAATTATTATGGTTCTATTTTAAGCCTCAGCTTTCTGTGTCCCTTAGTTCTGCTTACTCTGCAGAAAGCGCACATTGTGGTTCAATTCAATATTCTGTCTTCCTGACTCGGGCTCAGCCGCATCCAACTCAAAGCTCATATCACATATCAGATCTGTTGTTCATTATGGCAAAGCAATGAAATGAGTAACACAATCACATCGCGGGATCCCTTGGTTTCCTCAAAGGCACATTTGAAATAAGTGTCGTTGACGAAACGTTTTGATAGCCCCGTCCCGTTTCACCGTTCCATCAGGCCAAATATAGAAAGTGAAAGGAAAGGTTCTGTGGTGGTTTTGGACGGGGAAGTGCGTGGATTACTCCCCGCTTTGAAGCCCTGGCCAAACATCTGCTCTCTCTTTCCCTCTCTCTCGCTCTCTCTCCGTATATCCCTCACTTTAGCTCCCTACTGCTCTCTCTCTCTCCCTTTTTCATTCCAGCACTCCATCTCTTTCTCACCTTCACCCCCGCTCTCTCTCTTTTTAAATGATCACCCTCTGTCTCTCTCCTCTCTCTCTCTCTCTCCTCTCTCTCTCTCTCTGTCACCCACTCTCTCTGTCTCCATCTTTCTCTCCCTACTAGGCATTTACCAGCCAATGATGAGTATGTTCTGCACAATTACTGTAGCATTTGTTTTCCATGTGACCTTATTCTCACTGAGCGAAAGGGGGAGATGGAGAGAGAGGGAAAGCGGGAGAAAGCACTCCACTCTGCTAAAACCAACCTATGTTCTACCAAAGCACAACACAGTGGAACTGTAATTAGCCTACTCGTTACTGTCTGGGTTAAACCAGCAGGAGTACTGTCAATGTTAAGAAGGTTTTGCAGCTGTCACTCTTTGACCTTTTAAGATGGTTATCTTTAGTTCCACATCATGAATCCGATGACGTAGAGCAAACTGGGTCATTTCTGTCAGGACACAACCCGGACCCAGAATCTAGTGTTTATTGTAGTCAAAGGCTGCCTAAAAAGTGGTCTGATTTAATTTTGACACGGCACCTGTACAGTAAAAGGATCGTACTTAGACAGGAAATGAGCACTCGTGAGCGTATTCCTCTAAATGCCTTTTACTGCGTTGTTTGAGGTCGAGTGAACTCAGCCTAAGCACGGTTTCTAGTCTGGTGTGTGGGAACCCAGTGGACACACACACACACACACACACACACACCACACACCACACACATGGGTCCCTGCAACCAATAACACTGCCATGATGACTGAAACCTGTTGAAACAACAGCCCATTCCTTTTGCTTTCTACTCTACTGTCTGTTCAGATGGTGGTCAATATGCAGTTGATTAGACGACCCGCCTTTTATATGTCTTGTTTTAGCTTGTTTCATTTTTACAGCTGCCCACAACCCCCCTTACTGCCCTGCCCCCCCCGCACGCGTCCCATCCCTGCTGGAGAATGACACTTGTTTTTCCACTTTTCCATGTTCTATGATTCATAACCTTTCGAGGAAAACATGGTCTATTTGTTGTTGTTTGAATCCCAGATTGCCCCTTTAGTCTCTCTCTAGTCCACCTGCACTGTAATGTATTCCATACACGTGCAGTACAGTAAAGCAAGACATATAGCTATTTTAGAACATATAGTCACTTAAAATAACTGACCGTCAGCAATGGTTATTACATTCATAGTTGATGTAATATGGTAATGTTAGCCACTGTAATCAAACAAAACATGTGTGCTTCCAATAACAGCTCTTGTAGCATTTTATGATTAACTCATCGTTTAGGTGGTGTGGCCGTCCCACTAGAGAAAATAAACATATTTTCTGTGTTCATTGGACAGGATAGATAGAAAGAAGTTTTTTGGAGGAGAGGAATTGCTAAAGTGGTGGGTCAGATTTGAACCCATGGTCGCAGCGTTAGTACTTGTTATCCAGAGGCAGTAGCGTCGACCGCTCGAACACCCCAGGCTACGTGAAACGTTTTCGCGATTTTTCCCACACAAAACACAACAAACCCCGCCAACAAACAGAAAAGACACGACAAACATGGTCAACATCAGACAATGCCACGTAAACAGCTCGATCCCATGATAAATCTCTTGGAACCTAATTGAGCTGCCAAGCCAATTGGCTTCCACTGTGTGAATGGGCAAACCCTGACTCGAGTCTTCTCCAAGGGGGATGTCTTCTCTCTTCTCTGGGAAAACAGCGTTTATAGCCTGTCTGTCTGGAGGCTAAATGGCACGGCCAGAAAGAGGGAACACCAACTAACTTCCTACTAACAACTGTCCTGAAAGAGAGAGAGAGAGAAAAGAGAAAGAACCAGCTTCTGTCCATATTGCAGTTGGACAGAGTGAGTTTCCTGGAAAATGTTGACACACGGACAGTAGTTGGTTGGAACATATGAGAACGTTCCCTCGCTTTCTCCCTCTGGTCTCTCTCTCTCTCTCTCTTCCTCCACAGTCTCTCTCCACTCTGGTAACTGCCTATGTGTGACGAGATCCAGCAGCCTTTCTGTTTCTAATTTCTCTGCTCTTTTACCGCATCTGACTTTCTTCAGAACTGGATTTATAGGGGAGCTGGGCCTTGTCAAAGCCATGTGGTGTCTGTCAGCCTGGGAGCTGAATGTATAGGGGAGCTGGGCCTTGTCAAAGCCATGTGGTGTCTGCCAGCCTGGGAGCTGAATGTATAGGGGAGCTGGGCCTTGTCAAAGCCATGTGGTGTCTGTCAGCCTGGGAGGTGAATGTATAGGGGAGCTGGGCCTTGTCAAAGCCATGTGGTGTCTGTCAGCCTGGGAGCTGAATGTATAGGGGAGCTGGGCCTTGTCAAGCCATGTGGTGTCTGTCAGCCTGGGAGGTGAATGTATAGGGGAGCTGGGCCTTGTCAAAGCCATGTGGTGTCTGTCAGCCTGGGAGCTGAATGTATAGGGGAGCTGGGCCTTGTCAAGCCATGTGGTGTCTGTCAGCCTGGGAGGTGAATGTATAGGGGAGCTGGGCCTTGTCAAAGCCATGTGGTATCTGTCAGCCTGGGAGGTGAATGTATAGGGGAGCTGGGCCTTGTCAAGCCATGTGGTGTCTGTCAGCCTGGGAGCTGAATGTATAGGGGAGCTGGGCCTTGTCAAAGCCATGTGGTGTCTGTCAGCCTGGGAGGTGAATGTATAGGGGAGCTGGGCCTTGTCAAAGCCTTGTGGTGTCTGCCAGCCTGGGAGGTGAATGTATAGGGGAGCTGGGCCTTGTCAAAGCCTTGTGGTGTCTGCCAGCCTGGGAGCTGAATGTATAGGGGAGCTGGGCCTTGTCAAGCCATGTGGTGTCTGTCAGCCTGGGAGGTGAATGTATAGGGGAGCTGGGCCTTGTCAAAGCCTTGTGGTGTCTGCCAGCTTGGGAGCTGAATGTATAGGGGAGCTGGGCCTTGTCAAGCCATGTGGTGTCTGTCAGCCTGGGAGGTGAATGTATAGGGGAGCTGGGCCTTGTCAAGCCACGTGGTGTCTGTCAGCCTGGGAGGTGAATGTATAGGGGAGCTGGGCCTTGTCAAGCCATGTGGTGTCTGTCAGCCTGGGAGGTGAATGTATAGGGGAGCTGGGCCTTGTCAAGCCTTGTGGTGTCTGTCAGCCTGGGAGCTGAATGTATAGGGGAGCTGGGCCTTGTCAAGCCATGTGGTGTCTGTCAGCCTGGGAGGTGAATGTATAGGGGAGCTGGGCCTTGTCAAAGCCTTGTGGTGTCTGCCAGCCTGGGAGCTGAATGTATAGGGGAGCTGGGCCTTGTCAAGCCATGTGGTGTCTGTCAGCCTGGGAGGTGAATGTATAGGGGAGCTGGGCCTTGTCAAGCCATGTGGTGTCTGTCAGCCTGGGAGGTGAATGTATAGGGGAGCTGGGCCTTGTCAAGCCATGTGGTGTCTGTCAGCCTGGGAGGTGAATGTATAGGGGAGCTGGGCCTTGTCAAGCCATGTGGTGTCTGTCAGCCTGGGAGGTGAATGTATAGGGGAGCTGGGCCTTGTCAAAGCCTTGTGGTGTCTGTCAGCCTGGGAGGTGAATGTATAGGGGAGCTGGGCCTTGTCAAGCGATGGGGTGTCTGTCAGCCTAGGAGGTGAATATATAGGGGAGCTGGGCCTTGTCAAAGCCTTGTGGTGTCTGTCAGCCTGGGAGGTGAATGTATAGGGGAGCTGGGCCTTGTCAAAGCCTTGTGGTGTCTGTCAGCCTGGGAGGTGAATGTATAGGGGAGCTGGGCCTTGTCAAAGCCTTGTGGTGTCTGTCAGCCTGGGAGAGGCTGGCAGACACGCACACAGCCGTGACCTATTTCTATTAGCCCCTACTAGGTAGGCAGTGATATACAGCCGTGGCAGCTCACACATGCAGCTGATAATGGCTGTGACTCACCAGGACCCTGTCACATAGGGATTTAGGAGACTGTATATCCTCCGCTTGTCAAGTCAGGTGACCTTTTGAAGAAAATGGCTCCTGAATTGTCTCTTTGCTAAACTATGGCCGAATTCCATAGAGGTGGATGGGTGGGATTATTTTCTTTTGAACATTTGCGGTAGCTTGATCTATAAAGTTTCTTCGCTAAAACTATGACCAACTTCCATTGAGTCGGCACATAAAAGTGAATGTGTTTCGTATGGTATTGGCAATTTTTATCGAGGGAGCATGTTTCACACATTGAATGTAGGACTTTAAAAAAGAAAGGAGAGCCCTACCGTACTGCCTCTCATCTCACTACTATATGTGTTGCATGCCATTCATCAAAACATATGTTCAGTCTAGGAACTAGCTAGCCAACAGTAGCATAATAATGAATTAGCATAGCATCAATGTCACAATGTCAAATTCACGTTGGCAGTTAGCACTGAGGAAAACCTATGCCTCTACAGTCAGTCCAACGTTAGCGTTTTCGCTAGGCTAAACATTAGCATAGCATAATTTGCATAGTATTATTAGCATTTTGTGAAGCTAACCGATTCTGACAGGTTTCCAAACTCACTGTACTGTGTGCTGTCAGACCCCAGACTCTGCTGTAATGTCTACAGTGGGACCTACTTTGAACTTCAATGCCTTTTAGACAATGCCTATGGGTTGAAGCCTCAAACACTGTGGTGGACCATTCAGAGCTTCAAACATAGTATTGCTATAGTAGTCTTGTTATGAGTGACTTCCAACCTGGATTTATGGAAAACCAAGGAATATTTGGGAAGTTACTGGAATTTCGCAACCCTACCAATGACCAAGGTTATTTTTTTCCGATGAAGAAACTGTTGTACACAGACATGTTTTCCATATGGGTCAAATAGGTCTCATTTCCCAATGTGACTTGGCGGGTCTTGCAGAGACATGAAATGGGGCGTGTGAGGACTTGATTTACTCAAGCCTGTGTGTGTGTGTGTGTGTGTGTGTGTGTGTGTGTGTGTGTGTGTGTGTGTGTGTGTGTGTGTGTGTGTGTGTGTGTGTGTGTGTGTGCGCACAATGTGGTATCAAACCACATTATAGGACCTCGCCATATGACTGTTAATACAGTCAAGAGCTGATTGTTGGACTCTATTGGAGAGAAAAGAAATTGTTGTGCTCGTTGCCTCACTCTCTTCTCTTTCATACTGTCAGAGCGTGTGAGTTATTGTGAATGTGTACATACGTGCATCCGTCAAGAGTGCGTGTTAGCATATGGCGTACGCCTGGTTGCGTTATAGGCTGCAGAAAGTCATAAATTATCCTGTATCTTCGAGGTTCACTGAAAGGCAGCTTCCCTACTATTTACGACTCTGAATAGTCCACTTTGAACCCAAATGTTACGGATGAAATGCTTGGGGAGCCTCTGAACTTCGAATAGACAGTCGGAGAATCTGGATTCGTGCTACCGCTGCAGAACTACAACACAAAGACACATGCTAACTGTCAGGGAGGGATCGATGGCTTCTTTTCCTCTCTCTTTTTGTTTCGGTTTGGTTTGGTTCCCGATTTGACATGTGTTTTTGCATTCAATCAGGTCTAGGTAGAGGCGAGTCAATTCGAATCAAAAATATGTATTGTCCCACAAACACCTCTCGAAGTACTAGACTAGGATTTTTTTCTTTTTGAGACTAAGTTCAAGTCAATCCTTAACCATTGCACTGATACAGGGTCAGCTCTTATTTAATCCCCTTGATGGTTTCAGGTTAGAACTCAGTTATGGTCATCTGATCCTAGATCTGTGGTTCAGGGACAACTTCTACCTCCTTGAGGGACAACTTCTACCTCCTTAGTGTCCTTCTACCTCTCCTTAGTGTCCTCTCAGGGACAACTTCTACCTCCTTAGTGTCCTCTGCACTCTGGGCACATATGGGCTCTCACCCTGTCCCTCAAACGTGAACCTAGCCCTAGAGTGCTGATCAGGTTCTCCGTGTCCATATAATCTCAATCATTATGATTTAAAATGGAAAACTGATCCGTGATCAGTACTGCTACTCTGACACGCCTGGTGGTTTTGTAATGACAGCAGCTTTCCAAGCAGGTGAAAAGTTCCCTGGTTACATCACTTCACTGCTCTCCATGTAGCCGATATAAATGAAATCCTGGACCAAGACAAACACTAACACCCGATCAATTCTGGAGTTCTTTGGGAATTGTAGAACAGTTATTGTAATTTATAGCCTTAGCAAACTGATGCGGATGAAGGAGCTAGAACGATGACATATTTCCATTATTGAATGTAAATCAAAATGTGTAAGTGTGTTTGGAGTCCAAGCACAACTATTAGGTGTCATGCCTAAGGCCTTAGTAATGATGGTAGTGATATTTAGCAGGGAGAATGGCTGGTAAATGTGTGTGTGTGTGTCTGTCTATTTTCTTTCTGTGTCATAGTGTATAAAGAATGTGCGTGTGTGTGTGTGTGTGTGTGTCGCCACGTGACTCTGCACAAACTAATGTGTGTGTGTGTCTCTTTGTTATAGGTTGGTGGTTTGTCAGTACAGCTGAGGAGCAGGGTTGGGTGCCGGCCACATACCTGGACTCACAGAACGGCACTAGAGATGACCTGGAACTTAGCACCGTCAGGACAGGAGAAGGTAACACACACACACCAGCCATTCTCCCTGCTAAATAGCCCTACCATCATTACTAAGGCCTTAGGCATGACAACTAATAGTTGTGCTTGGACAGCAGGAACCTCGAGGACCAGGGTCAGAGCAGGAAACAGACACTGTAACGAACCCAGTGTCTGTTTCCGAAGGAGTCTTGTCTTGTCATGACCTCTTTTTTTTTTTTTGCAATAATGTTTAGTCTGATTGTTTGGAGGGCATATTTCATCACTAGAGAATACGCTCCCTTCCCTTTTGGTGCTTCGGGATGACACTGTAGCGCCTTAGCTGTGTGTTACACCCAGGCAGGCAGACATGCACACACAGACATACATACACTCGCCCACCGTTAAAGTCATATTACCTCTGTTTTCCATCGATTTTAGTAACCCATGGAAACTACCTGGTATAGTGTAGTCATTATGCCGTAATGCTTTGTGTGTCATAGACTGCCACCAAGGTATGTAAGGCTCTCTCCCTGTCCCTCATTAAGACACATTGCTTTATGATCCTCGCGCTGGCCCATGGCACTGTTACACTGTAAACTGGCACGCCACATCCCAGCATGTGATGACAGGTCCTCTGCAGCTGCCGTGGCCCCCAGCTCCCCTTAATGCAGACTGCAGTCACTCCACAGAGAGAGAAAGAGAGAGAGAGAGAGAGACGTACTGGGCTGGTAGTGAAAGTCTGTGATAGCCTTTAAGGAAAAATAAGGTAATGTAGCTGGAGCCTGGAAATACCTAGGGATCTGAAACAGGCACACACAGAGAGGAAATGCAGACACACACACACACACACACACACACACACACACACACACACACACACACACACACACACACACACACACACACACACACACACAGACACACACACATCCCTCCCATCCCGCAAAACACTCCTCTATCAACACCTTCCCCATTAGAGCCTGCCGACTCAGTTTTCACACACCACTGCTTATCTCATATCTCAGGTAACTATCCTGTCTCCCCTACCCTCCCAACCTCCTCCTCATACTCATTAAGCCCCAGTCTGCTGTCATATAAACCAATAGCAGACTGTAGCTAGCTCACTGAGGAGGAACGACAGGGCCTGGTAGGTCTGGTCTATTGGAATTACCCTGAAATAACGTCTGCCTTTTGTGGCTGTCTCCAATCGGATATTTCAATTAGGAGGTCAATGGGAGAGGGAGAGAGCGAGAGAGATGAGAGTCGTTTGATTCTGTCCTCCTCTCCTCACTCCTCCATTTCTCCCTACTCCTCTTCCCTCCACTATGAAGGGAGAGATGACAGTAATTTGATTCTGTCCTCCCTCCTGGTCACTCGTTCCTCCGTTCTGAAAGTCTGGTTTATGTCCCGCTAGGGAATGCGTTAAGGAAGGGAGGATAATGACGAGTCATCAGAAAGCAACGAGTTGGACAGTATCACAAAGGGCTGTTTTACTTTACCGTGAGTCAGTGGTGTTGCAAGAGTGGACCCTGCTTATGAGGGCGACTGGAACGGAACAGTTTACCAGAGGACGTAGCAAGCTGTTATGGTAGGCTAACAGGCTAACATGAAGATTTACCCTTATCTATTTTCTCCTATACAGTTGCTAGAAAACCTATTAGCAACACATTGGACACATATGTAGTTTGCTGGGTAATCTTAAACCATGTGTACAGTACGCTAGGGGCTAGTATGATACTATGTCACACAGATGTAGCATGTCTGTGACCATTTCAAAAGTCCCAGACACACAAAACGTTATGTATGGGGATTGGCCTTCTAGAATACAGTCGTGGTGAGAACCTTGAAGACTAACAGATTTCAGTATTCCAGACACACTAGATTGGATGATACTGTATCACACATCATGTCATCAGTGCCATATAAATAGAATGAATAGAACAGGCTTGGAAGCTCTAACCCTGGCATTTTGTAATGAATGGAGACGCCCGTTCTATTCATTCTATTTCTATGATACATCATGTCATCTTTGCCATAGAGCGAGAATGAATAGAACAGGCTTGTAAGCTCCAACCCTGGCAATGTGTAATGAATGGAGACGCCCTTTCTATGCATTCTATTTCTACGATTACTACTTCCTCTTTTGATGTGGGGCTTGTTCTTTTGATGACAGACGATATGGAGGATAGTTTCTCTTTCGTAAGGAAATACCTCTGTATTGATGACCTAGCTGTCACTGTCCTCAGGATGTCTGTGGTTCCACTGGTTCCTTCATAAGGTCAGCATAACTTAGTCCCCCAGAAATACTCACCCTTTAAGAAGTTTAGCTGCTTGACTGTGAAACGTGCGTGTGAACTCATTATCATGACAGCAATGAATATCAATTCTTTCTGCAAAACCATTTGCTACTACACTATTACAAATCATGTTATTTACTATGCATAGCTTAAAATGGACACCGTTTATTTGCTGGCTTTCCATGTAATGTTTTCACCATCCAACTAACTAACGCCGGCTTTTTGCCTTCTTTCATTTTGTAATACGCTTCTTAAGTTCATGTTTGTTTTTCTTTGGTTTCTCCGTCCGTCCCTTCATCAGTTACTAAGAGACGCAAGGCTCATCTGAAGAGACTGGACCGCAGATGGACCTTGGGGGGCATAGTGAACCGCCAGCAGAGTCGAGGTGAACACACAGTCAACACACAGTCAACACACACACACAAACACACACACACACACACACACACACACACACACACACACACACACACACACACACACACACACACACACACACACACACACACACACACACACACACACACACAAACAAACAAACAAACAGACACTCTCAAGTGGCCTCTCTCAGAACCACACACATACACACTCATTCCTTCATCGTAAGAAAACTCATTTTAAATCCATGAACTCCAGCTTAACGCCAACATCACAAACAGCACATTGGGTGGTCGTGTAGATTTCAGCTCCCCGAGTTACATTTACCACACTTTTCTCTACTTTTAGAAAAATCATTATTTCTTCATTATGCTCTGCGTAACAGAATAATGTACTAACATTAAACAGATGAGATAATGAGGGGTATTTGATTCAGACATCACAACAGTAACAACCTTGATGGCTAATAACTGCTCAACATTACTGTGTGCAGTGCTACTTCATGTACTTATACAACTCCCTCCAGGTTCAGAACCATTCGATTTTAATGACTGAGCATTTATTGGTAAAGATATGTTCTCACACTCTTGAATGTATCACGTTGCCAAGCTCCCCTGGACACTGCAATACTGGAATACGTCTCAATGGAGAGTTGCTGTTGAGTCATAATGAATTCTCTTTGATGGACCCAGACAGACATGAGCCTATGTCTCATATTGTCTAGTATTTCATCAAACTGGTCCAAGGTCAGCTTTGCATTTATCCTCTAATGGTTATGGTTAGAATCCGGCTAAGGTAAGCTGATCCTAGATCTGTGGCTATTAAAAGGCTACTTCTACCCATATTTGATAAAAAAAAGTAGTCACTATATTGAAGGATGAAGTTGTTATATACGCTGATTGAAGGTCTGTTAGATGTTCTCTGTCATTGATATAGATAGGATTTGGGGAGGCTGATCCTAGATCTGTGTCTGTGGCTCTAATGAGACCAGGAGAGATCAGCCATCTGGTTTTAGGATTAGTTTTAACCCACTCACTCCACCTGGCTCTGTCTTTTGTCTGTTTGTTTACTGAAACTGACCTGGGACTCATATAACTTCCCAGGCTACCAATAACATACATGGGGCGTGACTCACCTGGTATAGCTTAACTCTGATCCCAGACCAGTCAAAGAGACAATAAACATAAGTGACTCAGCAGAGCTCATCCAACACAGGGGGAACTTGTGTCAGATGGTATGAGTTAGTGCCTGTGTTGATGAACTTTATACAGGCCTACGATGACCTATATACTTCATGGCCAGGCGTTTTTCCTAACCACATGACCTGACCAGGAAAAACTCCACTTCCTATTTGTAGTCTTACTAATTTATAACTTGGGACATCGTTTTTCCTTTTTAGATCCTCAGGAAAAACCCCAGGTCCTATTTATACTGCACAGGAGAAAAAATACTAGTTCAATACCCAGCCAACGATTTCCATGTGATGACTACATCCAGCTCTTTTGGATACTTTTGGTGAATGTACTAATATGGGATGCCAGAGCCTCGCCATAGTCTCCAGCCAGAGCTGAGCGAAGCATTTACAGTTAGGTAGCTAGCTCTCTCAGAGGAGTAACAGCAGGATGAATGGGCTGGCTGGAATAGGCTGGTGGAAAGTGTGAATGTGGGGCAGTAGCCCGTACTGAAGCCTGGCTTTAATCACAGACACGAGCCTATAACAGTGGATGGAGCCACTTTTGTGTGTGTCAGCCACTGATGTAACTGTTGCCATGAAGGACTCAGGACAATCATTGCGTGAGGCATAATTAGTAGGCATTGTCATGTCATGTATTTGTTTGTAGTACTACTGATATTGATTACTGCATTGTCGGGGAAAGAGCAAACAAGAAAGGCATTTCACTGTACCAAAACCTTGATATCAATATTCTATACGAATATCATATCCAACCTCCCAGATGACTTCACTTGAGACTCTGGGTCAACGTACTGTACATGCCTGTGTAAGGATGTTGTACTAGAGACATCAACCAGCAAAAACAGATAGTAGTGATATATTGTCCCCTGTTGCGGCTGACACATTTTAACAGCCAGGGTTTCAGGTCATTTGGCAGTCCAACGTTGCTTTCAGCTGGCACCATCAGAAGCACTGCTGCATGCTAACTCATTTATGACTTCTGGATTAGAGGTCTTGTTTCCACCCTACAAAATTATCCCACCATGAAAATACTGCTGACTGTGGTCGGAAACTTTGTTTTTGAATTTGTTCCTTTTTCCACATCTCTAATTCTCTAATTCTCTCTCTCTCTCTCCCCCCATCTTTGCCTGGCCTTCCTTTTTACTCATTCCTTTTGTCGCTGTTCTGAGGTGGTAATGAGAGTTATGAATGCCAGGCGAGGCATGTTTGTATCAAGCAGCGCCTTGAGGCAGCATGCACAGACCATTTCAAGCAGTGCTGAGGGATTAGTGCTTTTTGGGGTCGGTTCGGTTTCAGTTCGATTATAAAAAACAAACGCGGTTTTCGATAATTTAAAAAAAACATTACATTCATTGTGAAATAATGGCATTAAAATGATTTTAATGGGAATTACAAAGCCAAAAATAGTGAACATTCAATTGCCCAAACATTGAAAATATTCTATTGTCTCTGTCAGGTCCACATTGGGTAGACATCAATAGAAAGAAGAAAAAAAATCGCTGTGAAATAATATTTCACTTGTGTATATTACTTTGTTTTATTTGATGACTTTATTATCTTGAATTCCTTAAAGTCATCATCTCATCTCTGCTCAGGCCGTAAAAGCCAAACAACATTATCTCTGTTCTCCCCACGTTGTACTGTCTTTAGTCACTCTATTTAGCTAAACTAGCTTGCCTTAGTATGCTGCAGAGCTGTCTTCTGACAAAATCATTTTACTAGTCCTTCAAAGTAGATAAGGCACACTTTGACAAACTGTCTCTATCCCTCTCTCTCATCATTGAGTACAGTCCTCTCTCATGCAGTCTGTGTATAGTAAAAGTCTATCCATCTCTGTCTGCACCAAAAAGAACAGGTGCAATGGATTATGGTCATTGTAGTTAATTACCTAATTTCTGCACTGAACTAGATTGAATATTTGCCTAATGAAAACTACAACTCCCTTCAGCCAGGTGTCCCACATAGTTCTTGACTTGATTTATTATTATTTGATTTCTCACTGGAGAAATGGAGTGTTGGGCTCACAAAAAAACTAAACTAAATGGAATTCAAAAATTGAACCAACGTCGGATAATCGCTCAGCACTCGTTTCTAGGAAGCTAAAAGTAGAGTTAAGCGTATCAGGGACATGATCATTGACCATAAAGAATACTTAGAATTACTCTGCCCTGAGTGTTTTCTCCATAGACATACATAATGGATAAATACTGTATCTCATGGTTCACTCTTTGAAGATGCACTCTTGTCATTAGACATGGACTCTTTCTTAATTTATCTTTCCACGATTACATAAATACTCTACCAACCTCCTTCTCAACCTTATTGCAAGAGTTTTGAGAAAGAGGTGAGGAGAGAAGATGGGAGGAATTAAGGAAAGATCCATTGAGAAAGAAGCATGCATGAGTTAGAGAGGAAAGTAGGGAGTCTAACCTTACAATATTAATGAATTGTCTTCTTAACAACTTATCTGAAACTACCCCGAAACACTCTTTACTAATGGAATACTTGACCCATTTGCTAAGAAATATAATATTTTCCCCAGTAGTCAAGGTTTTAGTTACTGTGGAAACGAGATAGTAAACATTGTAAGGAGGGAAGATAAGTGCCAGGTGCTAAATCTTATGGATTAACACCACAGAGGAGGAAGCAAAATTGATTACTTTGTTGTTGTTCCTTCCCTACATCAGGTCAATCGGTCTAAAGTTGTTAACTTTATCGCCAAAATACTCCCAAAGAAGACAAAGGAGGAAGCTAAATGGATCGCTTTGTTATTGTTTCATAGTCCACTTACTCTGACCCTACCTCAGGTCAATGGGCCTGCCTTTGGTAACTTTATCGCCAAAAATACTCCCAAGAAAAACAAATGGATCCCTTGTTATTGCATTGTTCGGTCAAACGCACAAATTCTTCTGACCCAATGTTAGGTCAGTACAGTCTGATTGACTGGTCCGATGAAATCCATAGGTGTTGATTGGCTAGTGACAGCAGGATGACCTCACCTCATTGATTACCTCATCTGTTGTTGACAGGGCGAGTCGTTGGGTCAAACACTCTATCCATTCTCCTCCACCCTGTTCCTCTGTCTGTATGTCTAGAGAACGGGATCAGTTACAGCAGAGTCTAATGTGATTTATGGCAGTGTGCTGATAACCTCCTTCTCAACTCACTGTTTGGGGCTTTGGGCCCAGCTGACTGGTCAAACATTCACTAAGACGGTGTGAGACACATACAGATACACAGATACACATACAGTACATGTCCAGAAAGCATGCTCACACACGTGATACGTATGTTTGAATACACACACACACACACACACACACACACACACACACACACACACACACACACACACACACACACACACACACACACACACACACACACACACACACACACACACACACACACACTCACACCGTATTCCCTCTCCACCTGCAAGTACTCAGACATCCTCAACCACACCCACACACACACACCCACCCTACACACACTCCCTGTGCTACCCAGTCCCAAAGCCCCTAGACATTCCTTACAGCTCTCTATAATTGACCCAAGCCCCTCAGCTCCCTCTGGAATGACAGGCAGCAGTAGAATGTGTTCCCACTAAAACCTCACCTCACCCCACCCATTGTAAACAGACTGACACACACACACATTCACACCTCTGAAATCCCTGTTTCTCCTGTTTCACTTCCCCATCCCACCCAGGGACACATTGGCTGTGTCCCAAATGACACTATAGTCATCCTATAGTTCACTATTTATTGCATAGTGCACTGCTATTGACATAGTCACAAGCCATTCTCACTGGACCAACTCCGATTCTCTCCCTGTCTTTATCCCCATTCCCTCCCATGCCCCTGTATATCCAACCCATTGACGCAACAGCTGCTTAAAGTGGCCCTATCTATCTACCCCCCACTACTACCTCTCATACTTACACTTGGCTTTTCCCACAGTAGTTGAATCCCCCTACGGATCATCCCACTCTAGAGTGGCCGCGGGGATTTCCCTTGTCTCCAAGTGGAGCCAGATAAAGATCTGAGAGCTTCCACAGGTTCCTTCTCTCCAACAGGGAGGCTCTGGCTCCACACTGCAGCTCTGGAGCTCTGCAGCCATTTCAAAGGGATCCAGTCTGCAGTGTTGTTCACTCAACAGTGTTTACAGTGGCTTGTGAAAGTACTCACCCACCTTGGTATTTTTCCAATTTTTTCACCTTACAACCTGGAATTAAAATAGATTTTTGGGGGTTTGTATAATTTGATTTACACAACATGCCTACCACTTTGAGATGCAAAAACAAACAAGAAATAAGAAAAAAAATAAAGAAAACTTGAACGTGCATAACTATTCACCCTCCCAAAGTCAATACTTTCTAGAGCCACCTTTTTCAGCAATTACAGCTGCAAGTCTCCTGGGGTATGTCTCTATAAGTTTGGCACATCTAGCCACTGGGATTTTTGCCCATTCTTCAAGGCAAAACTGCTCCAGCTCCTTCAAGTTAGATGAGTTCCACTGGTGTTCAGCAATCTTTAAGTCATACCACAGATTCTCAATTGGATTAAGGTCTGGGCTTTGACTAGGCCATTCCAAGACATTTAAATGTTTCCCCTTAAACCACTTGATTGTTGCTTTAGCAGTATGCTTAGGGTCATTGTCCTGCTGGAAGGTGAACCTCCGCCCCAGTCTCAAATCTCTTGAAGACTGAAACAGGTTTCCCTCAAGAATTTCCCTGTATTTAGTGCCATCCATCATTCCTTCAATTCTGACCAGTTTCCCAGTCCCTGCTGATGAAAAACATCCCCACAGCATGATGCTGCCACCACCATGCTTCACTGTGGGGATGGTGTTCTCGGGGTGATGAGAGGTGTTGGTTTTGCGCCAGACATAGCGTTTTCCTTGATGGCCAAAAAGCTACATTTTTGTCTCATCTGACCAGAGGACCTTCTTCTATGTGTTTTGAGAGTCTCCCACATGCCTTTTCGCGAACACCAAATGTTTTTGCTTATTTTTTCTTTAAGCAATGGCTTTTTTTCTGGCCACTCTTCCGTAAAGCCCAGCTCTGTGGAGTGTACGGCTTAAAGTGGTCCTATGGACAGATACTCCAAACTCCGCTGTGGAGCTTTGCAGCTCCTTCAGGGTTATCTTTGGTCTCTTTGTTGCCTCTCTGATTAATGCCCTCCTTGCCTGGTCCATGAGTTTTGGTGGGTGGCCCTCTCGGTTTGTTGTGGTGCCATAATCTTTCCATTTTTAAATAATGGATTTAATGGTCCTTCGTGGGATGTTCAAAATTTGGGATATTTTTTAACTCAACCCTGATTTGTACTTCTCCACAACTTTGTCCCTGACCTGTTTGGAGAGCTCCTTGGTCTTCATGGTGCCACTTGCTTGGTGGTGCCCCTTGCTTAGTGGTGTTGCAGAATCTGGCACCTTTCAGAACAGCTGTATATATACTGAGATCATGTGACAGATCATGTGACACTTAGATTGCACGCAGGTGGACTGTATTTAAATAATTATGTGACTTCTGAAGGTAATTGGTTGCACCAGATCCTATTTAGGGGCTTCATAGCATACATATACACGCACCACTTTTCTTTTTTTTCTTTTTTTTTTCTTTTTTGAAACAACAATTTTTTTCATTTCACTTCACCAATTTGGACTATTTTGTGTATGTCCATTACATGAAATCCAAATAAAATCCATTTAAATTACAGGTTGTAATGCAACAAAATAGGAAAAACGCCAAGGGGGATAAATACTTTTACAAGGCACTGCATTATGGGTCCGCAGTGGGTCCTGGCTGGGTTGCCTCTGTCGCATTCTAGCTGTGATAAGGAAGGGGTTGAGAGTGTTGTGGATGTGATGAGAGGTTCGGCCAGTAGAGGGTGCTGTTTTGTGTTTGTATTGGAGGATACGTTTGGAATGAATACAAATAAAACAGATAAAATGGATAACTGGGTGGTTCCCGATACTTTTACCTCTGTGTTGCTTTCTAAGAGAACATTAATCGATTGAAATACTTTGGTTGTTGCAGTAGATATCTCTTGACTGGGAAATTCAATGGGAGTTCTCCAAGGGGTTCATTACTGGGATTTACTGAACAGAAATGTTGATTCTCTCCTTTTTTTCTGTCCTTCCTTCCATCGACCCGTGTAGAAGAGAAGTACATGACGGTGCAGCCGTACGCCAGCCAGGGGAAGGACGAGATCGGCTTTGAGAAAGGGGTCACCGTGGAGGTCATCCAAAAGAACCTGGAGGGCTGGTGGTACATCAGGTGAGCATCACCTCCTCCCATTTGTCCTTATGGTGGAGGGCTTCCTATGATTGGTCCTCACTATGGAGTGACAGGCACCTTAGCCAAAGGAAAACAAAACATTGCTCCGGGTTAGAATTCACACCTATTAGTGATTTTATGTTGGATTGGCCCAGTTCCAATTACAATTAAATCCTACACTCCCTTCAACAAGACCTATAGGCTAGGGAAGTGAGTGAATGATCATATTGGAATCGGACCAAAAGTGAATGTACATTTTCTCACACTCTAATGAAACGAGTCCCCAGAGAGAGCGTTTATATCATTATTTTCGGAGATGTGATCAAGGCAGAGGTACATCTTGTCTGTTGAATGGTATTGTAAACCATTAACATGTGGCTCGTTGGAGATCCGGTGAATGTGTTGTGTGTGATCTGTTCGGTGGAAGAGCGACAGAGTGTGTTGCATGCTCAGTAAATGTGCATTTCCTGGCCTGTTGTTTGTAGCTTCCTCATGGCCCCGAAGGCCTTGTGAGCTCCACTCCCCAGCGGATGATTACCACATGCTACTCTGGCCTCTGCTCTGGCTTAAAGAACAGGCCAGAGGCACCTTGATAGGGGAGGACGGGCTCATAGTAATGGCTGGAACGGAATCAATGGAATGGTATCGCACACATCAAACACATGGTTACCTTGTGTTTGATAACATTCCACTTAATATGACCCCCCCCCCCCCCCCCCCCAGCAGCCTACTGGCTCACACACCCCACAGTGTTCTACTGCTCTGCTCAGAATCAGGCTATGTTCTTCTATGTGTATGAGGACATCTAGTGGTCGTAGACAGTCAGTGGGAGAATAAACAAAAATAAAGACTCCCTTTGACATCGTAAATAATTCTTGCATACTTGTCAACTTTGGCTGACAATGTAGTAAGATGTTTTACTGTTGATGTACCAGTAGTATTACTGACGGACATAACGTGGAAGTAATTACAGTGTATTGCTTGTAATGACTTTGTAGTCAACACAAGACGCACTTTTTGACCGGTAAGGGTTACTGTTTGACCGGTAAGGGTTACTAAAGGTAACGTAAAGGTAATGGCGGACTGAACGAAGTTATGTAGAGCACCTCAAGATAAAACATAATATTCGAAATATCTGCTAAATTAGACTAAAATATTAGCACTAAATAATCTGGTGGGTGATAACCTTCAATCTGGATAATAACACAAAACAAATCCTAAGACTAGAGACATTTATCGACAAATATTACGAAAACAAGCAACACCCAAAAATGACGGAGAGTAAGACAGGGGAACCGATTCAAAAACGAAAACGTGACTCCTCAACCGACACTGATGATCTAATATTCTCACCACCGGCAATGGTAAAGGTCGAAACCGATCTGTTAAAATCAATAAATGACAAACTGGGTATACTTGAATTAGTTAGTAAAGATATAAAAGAGTTGAAGGCAAGCCTAGAGATGAGTGATGAAAAAGCTGCGGCTTTGGAGAAGGAAACACACGCGCTAAAAGGGACAGTCAATAAGATTGAAACCGAAATGAATGAATTTAAAAAGGAGAACAACGTTCTGAAGGAATGCTTACTGGACATACAAACTAGATCCATGAGAGAGAATTTGGTACTTACAGGTATCCAAGAGAAAGAAGGAGAGGTTCCTGAATCTGTAGTTAGAGAGTTCCTTTTTGCAGCGCTTCAGATTCCACGCGAAGTTATCGATAAGATCCAACTTGAACGTGTACACCGCCTCGGACAGAGAGGGCAGAGGTACGAACGCCCAATCGTTGCCAAATTTGCTTCATTTAAAGATAAAATAATGGTTAAAAGCCTGGGTAAAAGACTTGCTGGGACCAAAATTGGCATGAATGATCAGTTTCCGAAAGAAATTGCAGAACGGCGCAAAGTTCTGTATCCAATTTTCAAAGAAAATAGATTAAAAGCGAAACGAGTAGCTCTCGTCGTTGATAAACTATATATTGATAACCAGTTGTTCAGAGACACAAAGATTACTCCATGGTTATTTTAAAAATTACAAAGTTCTCATAGATGAGGAAAATAAACACAATTCAAGCCCGGTTACTGATTGTAACAATACAATACAAAATATAGCTTTTATATAAATCTTCACATATAACTAATTGAACACAAGCACTATTTCTACATAGTGAAGATAAAAACTAAGTAAACAGAAGGCACAGTATGTGTGGATGGTGTGGTGTGTGTTTATTTTTATTTGTTATGTTTGGAAAGTTGAGTGAGTGAGTAATGAAATAGTTGCATATCCCAGAGCCAGTGTATTGCTGTGGGCCGGGTATGAGAGGGCTTTCAATGTTGTTCAGATGATGGATATACTTTTATAATGAATTATACGTCTTATTTATTTATTGTCCTATCATGGGGAACTACATTTTTTAAATAAATTATATCTAATTATTTATTATCCTATTTTAATGGTACGGTCCATGGCCCTATACCCTAGACACCCACATGAATGGCCCAGATACTAAGGAGAAGTCCCTAACTGTTTTATGTGCATGCTGTAAGCGGTCTGTATGCAGCCAAAATGAGGTCAGGGACCAAGAGCAGCACTGCCCCCTCAAGATTCTGAGCCTGCTTGGCAGGGTTGGTCCTGCAAAGCCAAAGCCCCCTAAAGGGAGAGCATAATAAACAAGGAAATTCTCAAAGCTGCTAATGAGAACCTTGACGACCTTGTACCTAGCCGGTGGGGATTCCAGTGGGGTGCCCCCACCCAGGCAGTGGCAGTGCTGGCAACACTAGCTGCAGTAACCCATGGGGAGGGGGTCACACTCGGACATTCAGAGAGGGGGTATATTATTGTGGCCCTGGTGGCACGAAACCAATCGGACTGCATGGAGATGCTTGGGAACATGGTCAAAATGGATGACCGTATTGTGGGTGTTTCAGGAAGAAGGTGTACATTTGACCTCCATCATCTAGGATGTGACAATGGTAAATAAATCTCTACATTTATGCTCATTTTTTGCGCGGTCTTGCAGGCCTTCTCATGCAGCTGCAACTGCAAGTACATTTGTAAATCATGACCCATCTTGAGTTGGGCTCTGGGATGGTGCAATTGTTGAGAGGGTGAGCTTATGGTTGTGTGGGGGTAAGGGCTGAATGTGTGTGGGTGTATGTGTGTATCCCACAACTGTTGCGAAGGAAGAAGTAAAAGATGTTAGGGACTATAGAGGATGATTCACAGCAATATGTAATAAAAATCGAGGTGAGGGCGATGGAAATGCATTTGGCAATGGATCTGCTTCGGTTCGGTGGATGGCGCTGTGTGCACTTTTCGAAGGATGGATCCCAGTCGGTCCGGGGCTGTGCGATGCGGGGGGTCGGGGGTGGTCTGCCGGGCATTGGGATGACAACCCAACTCGAGATGGGGGCTTTTGGCGGGTGGAATAGTGGGGACCAATTGGAGGTTTGCTTAGTGGAGATGCAAATGTCATGGTACAACTATATAGAAACTCAATCATTATGTTACTTTTTAATAGGACGTTTACAAACATATATTTTGATAAAAATAATTGAAAGGTGTGTCTCATTATGGTAAGTGGTGAAATAAGTATAGCCAGTTACAATTGTAATGGCTTAGCAGATAATAAGAAAAGACGATCAGTATTTACCTGGCTAAAAGAGAAGGATTATAATATCTACTGTTTACAGGAAACCCATTCGACAGTTTTAGATGAAGTTTTGTGGAAAAAGAACTGGGGGGGCGAAATATATTTCTCCCATGGGCAAAGAAATTCAAAAGGGGTGATGGTTTTAATTAATAATAACTTTGATCCAAATGTGCAACTTGTCCAAACAGATCCTCAAGGTAGATGGATTATTTTAAATATGTTATTGGACAATAAACATATATGGCTTATTAACCTATACGGTCCGAATAATGATGATCCAAGCTTCTTTGACAATATATATAAGAATGTATCAACTCTACAAGCAACACTAGACTCTATTATTATAGTGGGAGATTTTAATACGGTCTTAAATACCTCTATGGACCGGAAAGGAAATCACACTACAAACTATCACCCTCAGGCACTTAAGGAAATCAGGAATGTCATGGATATATTGGAATTAGTGGATATATGGAGACTTAAATACCCTGACCTAGTGAGATATACATGGCGGAGGCTTAATCAAGCTAGTCGCCTTGACTACTTTCTTATATCATTCTCTCTGGCACCAAAAGTTAAAAAGTGTTTGATAGGGGACAGAATGCGGTCGGACCATCACATAATTGGCATATATATTACTCTTACAGAATTTCCACGTGGAAGAGGATATTGGAAATTTAATCAAAGCCTACTAGATGATAAATTGTTTAGAACTAGGACAGAAGAATTTATAACTGACTTTTTTAGACATAACATAGGTACAGCAGATCCCCATATTGTATGGGACACTTTTAAGTGTGCCTTTAGAGGCCATGCAATTCAGTACTCATCTATAAAACAAAAGCAATTTCGATCAAAAGAGTCCATATTAACAAAGGAAATTGAAGGACTAACAGTACAGTTAGATAACAATAAAAACGGTACCATAGAGGCACAGAATAAGTTAGAGGAAAAACAAAAAGAAATGGAGGAACTTATTCAAGAAAGATCCAGTGTAATATATTATAAAAATAAAGCGAACTGGATGGAATATGGGGAAAAATGCACCAAATTCTTTTTCAATCTTCAATATAGAAATGCTACCAAAAAAAACGTATTAAAACTTGTTACAAATGATGGAGTCACGCATGATTCACCAAATGATATTTTGAAAGAGGAAGTAAAGTACTTTAAGAATATATTTTCGTTTCAGGCTCCTCCATCTCCACTAACTGAAACTAATTGTATGGATTTTTTCCCTAATAATAATGTAAAATTAACATCTGTACAGAAAGACTCATGTGAAGGCCTAATTACAGAGGAGGAACTACTTGATGCAATTGGGGCCTTTAAGGATGGGAAAACTCCAGGACTGGATGGCATACCAGTGGAAGTATACAAACATTTTTTTGATATACTCAAAGGACCATTATTAGCTTGTTTTAACCACTCCTATATAAATGATAGATTATCAGACACGCAACAAGAAGGTGTGATATCATTATTACTGAAACAGGACCCAAGTGGTATATATAAAGATCCAGTCCATTTAAAAAATTGGAGACCTCTTACACTTCAGTGTTGTGATGCAAAAATCCTAGCAAAATGCTTGGCGCATAGAATAAAAAAAGTTTTGTCAGATATTATTCATCCTAATCAGACAGGTTTTTTACATGGACGATACATTGGAGATAATATAAGGCAAGTACTGGAAACAATAGAACACTATGAAATATCGGGGACACCAGGCCTGGTTTTCATAGCTGATTTTGAAAAGGCTTTTGATAAAGTACGACTGGAGTTTATATATAAATGCCTAGAATATTTCAATTTTGGGGAATCTCTTATAAAATGGGTAAAAATTATGTATAGTAACCCTAGGTGTAAAATAGTAAATAATGGCTACATCTCAGAAAGTTTTAAACTATCTAGAGGAGTAAAACAAGGTTGTCCACTATCGGCATATCTATTTATTATTGCCATCGAAATGTTAGCTGTTAAAATTAGATCAAACATTAATATTAAGGGATTAGAAATCCAGGGCCTAAAAACTAAGGTGTCATTGTACGCTGATGATTCATGTTTTCTTTTAAAACCACAACTAGAATCTCTCCACGGCCTCTTAGAGGATCTAGATACATTTGCTATCCTCTCTGGATTAAAACCAAATTATGATAAATGTACCATATTACGTATTGGATCACTAAAAAATACACATTTTACATTGCCATGTAGTTTACCAATTAAATGGTCTGACGGTGATGTGGACATACTCGGTATACAAATCCCAAAAGAAAGAAATGATCTCACTCCAATAAATTTTTATAGAAAGTTAGCAAAAATAGATAAGATCTTGCTACCATGGAAAGGAAAATACCTGTCTATTTGTGGGAAAATCACCCTGATTAACTCTTTAATCATATCACAGTTTACCTATTTGCTTATGGTTTTGCCTACACCTAGTGACCTGCTTTTTAAATTATATGAACAAAAAATATTCAATTTTATTTGGAACGGCAAGCCAGATAAAATTAAAAGGGCCTATTTATATAACGAATATGAATTCGGAGGGCAGAAAGTATTAAATATTAAAGCATTAGACCTCTCACTAAAGGCATCAGTCATACAAAAGTTATACTTAAATCCAAACTGGTTCTCTAGTAGATTGGTACGAATGTCTCATCCTATGTTCAAGAAGGGCCTTTTTCCCTTTATTCAGATTACACCTGCTCACTTTCGGTTGCTTGAAAAGGAAATAATCTCCAAAATATCTTTATTTTTTAAACAAGCCTTAGAAAGTTGGTTGCAATTTCAGTTTAATCCACCTGAAAGGACGGAACAAATAGTACAACAAATCTTGTGGTTAAATTCAAATATAGTAATTGATAAAAAAACTGTATTTATCGAAGAAATGTTTAAAAAATGTATAATTTTTGTGAATGATATCATAAATAGGACTGGTGGAGTAATGTCACACATGCAGCTAACACAGACATATGGAAATGTCTGCTCTACCCAAAATTACAACCAATTAATTGCAGCATTACCACAAAAATGGAAGAGGCAGGTGGAAGGGGATAAAAGTAAGGAACTTGTATGTCGGCCTTATATTAAAGAACATAAATGGTTAAAGAAAAGTGTGATAAATAAAAACATATACCAATTTCATTTAAGGACCAAAAAACTTACAGCTGTGCCATATAAATTGCAAAATAGTTGGGAAGAGATTTTCGATGTACCCATTCCATGGCACATGGTTTATGAATTGATACGCAAAACAACGCCGGATTCAAAACTTCGAATTTTTCAATTTAAATTATTGTACAAAATTCTTGCAACTAATAGAATGTTATATATATGGGGGATACAATCTTCCCAGCTCTGTAGATTCTGCTGTGAGGAGGCAGAGTCATTAGACCATTTATTTTGGTATTGTCCGCATGTAGCTCGTTTTTGGTCACAGGTCCAGGAATGGTTGAAGAATTGCAACATTTGCGTAGAACTAACGCTACAGATAGCAATACTGGGGGATTTGAAAAGCCATAGTCAATCAATCAATAATATCATAATTATTTTAGCAAAAATGTTTATTTTTAATTTACAATCCGTGGAAGCTATGAGAATAGGAAGATTCAAATCTTTTGTGAAGCATCACAGCACAGTTGAAAAATATATGGCAAATAAAAATCCGAAATGGATGATGTTGGAAGATAGATGGGAAAGGTTGAGTGGAGCTGAAGGGTGGGACTAATAACAAGATAAACAATGTAGGGCATACGGGATCTGTGAAATGTGTATAGGTGCGGAGCTATTGTGAAATAGCACAGTTACAAGTGGAAATCAAACTGGATGGACAACAGAAATAGAGGAAGGACTAAGAACAAACAAGAGAGAACTATTATAAAGTAGACTGTGTCTGTAAAATGTGTATAAGATGTATAAATTGAAGGTAAAAACAGAAATGTTTATCAGTTTACTCCAATTGGGGGATCAGTGGTAGGGTTTGCGGGGAATAATAATAAAGGTATACTCTTTAAAAAAAGTATGTATGTCTATGTAGGTATGTGTATGTATATATGTGTATATGTATGCATACGTGAATGGATATATATATTTACCCCAAAAAATATGGGGGATTGGAAATGATGCAGACAATTACATTGGAAGCAACATTCTTTCCGCAATATTAAGCTGATCCACCCCCCAAAAAAAAAAAAAAAAAAAAGGGTTACTGTTTGACCGGTAAGGGTTACTGTTTGACCGGTAAGGGTTACTATTTGACCGGTAAGGGTTACTATTTGACCGGTAAGGGTTACTGTTTGACCGGTAAGGGTTACTATTTGACCGGTAAGTGTTACTATTTGACCGGTAAGGGTTACTATTTGACCGGTAAGGGTTACTGTTTGACCGGTAAGGGTTACTATTTGACCGGTAAGGGTTACTATTTGACCGGTAAGGGTTACTGTTTGACCGGTAAGGGTTACTATTTGACCGGTAAGGGTTACTATTTGACCGGTGAGTTAACTTCCATTCTGCTGCTAGGTACCTGGGGAAGGAGGGCTGGGCCCCGGCCTCATACCTGAAGAAGATGAAGGAGGACTTCTCATCCCCGGGCAGGAAGAAGACCCTGACAGGCCCTGTGGAGATCATCGGCAACATCATGGAGATCAGCAACCTGCTCCAGAAGAAGTCCAGCAGTGAGAAGGTAAGGTTTTAAGATTTCACTTTTAACTTAATATTTCATTTGATTGAACTTTTTAGTTTTTAAGCACTTTTTTCTATTTTATTAGCTTTTGTTTGATTTATGTCTTGTATTGTATAGTGTTTATTTTACTATAAAGCGTGTTGCCATTTTAAATGCATTTTAAATAAAGTTTGATTTGATTCAAAGGATGTCCAAACGGATGGAGATTCCACCAGTCCTGAGCGCCACATCTCCAAGAGTGAGATCAGCCTGCCCATGCCCTATGCCCCAGGTTACAACCCCAGCCCCGACCACGGCCCAGGTCCGAGTCCCAGTCCTGGGCTGAGTTCTGGATCTGGGATGGGTACCTCCAGTCCTAGCCTGGGCCCTGGTGCTAGTGGTCCTCTACAGGACAGTAAGGGGAAGATGGAACCTGGTTCCCCTGCTGTAGCACGTGTCGCTCCACACAGAGTGTCGATAGGTGAGTGTCATCGATTATGGAGTTGTATGGTGATTCAAATTAGACTATTTACTTGACTGAAGTAAAATATTGTTTTCTTCTTGCATAGGCTTTGAGGCTATAGGTAAGACATGGAAAGACGAAGGTGTATAGTGTGAATCTAATATTAGACTAATGTTTGGGTGCTAATATATATCTATTAGACTAATATTTGGGTGCTAATATATATCTATTAGACTAATATTTGGGTGCTAATATATATCTATTAGACTAATATTTGGGTCCTGGGATATATTTGTGTAACTAATATTTGGGTGTAATAAAATGCAATAAAAACATATATAGTGCTGAGTGATATAACATTTTGATTGGGGTTTTACGGATATACTAAGGTTTGTACTCGTCTGGTATGTGTTTTTGCAGTGTGTACAGTAGACTACTAATTGCACTTCTATCAGTTCTACATTTGACAGTAAATGAGGCTAATCTATGATTCCATTCATTAGGCTCTCCCAACCTCCGACAAAAACCCCCTCCTAGAAGAGAAACAAATCTGGTAAGTCACTTTCAAATACAGTATGTATCAGAAAACGTTTTTTTTTTTTACACATAAACATAGAACATTGAACTCAAGATTGCTTCTTTTTCTATTCCTCTTGTTTGTGCAGGGCTTCCAGTTACCCAAGCCACCAGAGCCCCCTACTGTGGAAGCAGAGTACTACACCATCGCAGAGTTCCAGTCCTGCATCTCTGATGGCATCAGTTTCCGTGGAGGACAAAAAGCTGACGTAAGCACCCAGAATCATAGAGATACAGTATCTATACAGATATTTAGTTTCTGGATAGATGGATAGGCTACTGTCTATATGATCTATCTCTATGCTCAGAACTGCTGTACATATGTCGGTATTGAAATCTGTCTGAGCACATTAAATGTTAATGACACCTGACAGCTCACCAGAGACACAACTGCTGAAGCTTCATAGATAGATATGGCCTTGACGGTCTGTTCATTTTGATGATGCTGGCAACATACTGTATAGAGGCCAATTGGATGTCAGGGTAGACATTTGAACTTAGAAGAAGCGAGCTTGTTTTGATTTCTCTAACCGTCGCACCAAGAATGATACCCAGAATATGTAGGATGTAGGATCTTAATTTGAGCCAGTTTGCTACAGCAGGAAAATAATCCTGCAACAACAGTTCATTGGGATTATTATTATTATTATGTGGATTATAATCATTTTTGTAAATTTGAAATTTCAAAGTGGAAATTTCACTTCAGAAGCCTTTTAAAATCTCAAATACACTACAAGTTTTAAATGTCTTGCGTTGCAGGAAAGTTGTCCTGCAACGGAGTGATCAAATGAAGGTCCTACATCTGTAAATGGGGAGACTGATTTTGTGATAGTGGAGGAGATGTTAGAGGGAGGGAGAGAACAGCAGTAGAACACTATTACTCTGACCCTCTCCCTATGCATTATATATTCCAAGTTCTCCTGCAGCAGGGTGATCAAATTAAGATCCTACATCTGCATAACCGCAGTGCTCAAGAGATCTACATGTATGAGAAACATTGTCTGCTTCCAAAATGGCACCCTATTCCCTTTATAGGACACTACTTTTGACCAGGACCCATTGTTAAAAATACTATTTTCATCAGTGTGAAGTTCAAGTGAGTGTTTATTGTAAAGCGATAGTTCCATCAAGTGTGTATCTGACTGTTGGTTATCTTCCCACCTCTCTTCTCTGTAGGTCATAGAGAAGAACTCCGGGGGCTGGTGGTATGTCCAGATCGGGGAGACGGAGGGTTGGGCCCCCTGCTCCTACATCGACAAACGCAAGAAGCCCAACCTCAGCCGACGAACCAGCACGCTTACCCGCCCCAAAGTCCCGCCCCCAGCTCCACCCGCCAAAAAGCAAGACTCAGAGGAGACGCCCTCACCTTCACCCAGTCACTCCATCTCCTCATCGTCCAAAGCCCCAGAATCCCCTAGTCGGCCCGCAGTATACGAGGAACCAGAATACGACATTCCCGCCGTTGGATGCGAGGGCGAGTCGGACACAGATTCCCTGAAGGGAGAGACAATACATCGCCCCCTGGAGGTGAAAATCAACAGTGTGGTCTGTGAGAAGTACCGTAATTCTCCTCCGGTCTGCAAGACCTCCCCTGTGATTATCAGCTATAGAAGAAGGTCCTTCAGGTCTGTTGAAGAGATGGTCAAGGAGGAATGTATCTATGAGAACGATGGCTTCAGGCGCAGTAGTGGTGATGAAGGGGCTTTGGCCAAAGGCTGCGGCGGTTCCAACTCCCCAAGGATCTACCACTCCTCAACTGTACCCCGCAAACCCTCAGGGTCTTCACCTCTAGCAGGGGGAAAGCCATTGAAGAAGATCGCCTCGGAGCTGAGCCGGAGCCAGTCCCTAGCCAAAGCCGACACCAGCCCCAGGTCGTCCTCAGACGAATCAGGTAGAGGTTCCAGGAGACCTCCAGGCATCAGGACGGTGGAGCAAAGGATAGGCCAGAGCCCCTCCACCAAGCTCAAGCCCTCGGTGAGGCCTAAACCTCTCCTCACCACCAAGTCAGAGCCACAGTGCTCCGAGAGGATGGACATCACTTCCCTGAGACGCCAGTTGAGGCCCACGGGTCAACTCCGGCATACCGTCCATGGGCTCAAAGACTCAGAGACGTCCTCTGTCATCTCGTCGGAGGACTCCCATTCTTCCCGCAACAGCACCTCAGACCTCTCCTCCATCTACTCCAAGGGGAGCCGGGGAGATTCTGATCTGGAGGGGTTCAACTTATACCGGACCACAGACGCCTACGACAAGGTCCAGGAGTCAGAGCTGAGCTTTCCATCTGGGGTGGAGGTGGAGGTCCTGGAGAGGCAGGAGAGCGGCTGGTGGTACATCCGCTGGCGGGACGAGGAAGGCTGGGCGCCCACATTCTATTTGGAGCCCATCCGCCAAGGGAGGAACGGCGGTGGGTCCGAGTCTGACGGGCAGCGCTCTGGGTCGGGCAGCGGCACTGGGAGCAAGTCCAACAGCCTGGAGAAGAATGAGCAGCGCGTGCTGGCGCTCAACGACATCAACCTCCAGGGACTCACCAACCACCACCAGGTACACCACACGCCAGGGGGTCTGAGATCGAGGAACACTCCCCCCATCCCCTCCAAGCCTCCGGGGGGCTTCTCCAAGCCGGCTGTGCTGGTTAACGGCGCTGTGAGAATGAGGAACGGTGTGGTGAGACCGCAGTCCGCCGTCAGACCCCAGTCCGTGTTCGTGTCTGTGCCACAGCCCGCCATGGACAGTCAACACTACATGACGAGTTCCCTAAGGCGGAACGAGTCATTGGCCGCCCACAACCAGTACCGTACGGACCAGTACCTCTCCGGTTCCGCTACCCTCGGCGTGCGCCGTAACTCCTCTTTCAATGCAGTGCGTGCGCAACCCGTCACAGTCGAGACCCGATCGAGACCCTCAGATCGCTCTATCACCACCAGGGGGTCTTCGGCGGAACGATTTGGCGCCGGTGGCGGGACGGACGCCTTGAGCAGGGTTGGGGTTGTTGTGCAGCGTAATGGTATCCCCGTCTCCACAGTCAGGCCCAAGCCTATCGAGAAGAGCCAGCTGATCCATAACAACCTGGGGAGGGAGGTATATGTCTCCATCGCTGACTACCGGGGGGACGACGAGACCATGGGCTTCCCTGAGGGCACCTGCCTGGAGGTTCTAGACAGGAACCCCAACGGGTGGTGGTACTGCCAGGTCCAAGATGCCCTGCACCCCCGCAAGGGCTGGGTCCCCTCCAACTACCTAGAGAGGAGGAAGTAATGGCCTAATAATAATAACAATGTCCCCCTTTGATGATGTCACTAAGAATATTGGTGGTGACATCACTCCATAAGAATGTTACCCTACAAGAGCTACCACAAGCAATATGCTTCAAATATGTAAACAGATGATTGATTCTGAAAGACTTTATGTAAAAAAAAACATGTTGTTTTAACCTTATAATGAGAAAGAGACACTTTTATTTCTGGTTTACTAAAGTGTACACATGAAAGACTAAAAGTCCAGATTGTTGCCTGCGATATGGGATGTAACGAGAGACTGAAAACGGGGTTGGCCACCCGCCGGGGTTAGAAACACAAAGATGTTTTTGGAACTTTGGAACGATGCGATTTGACACAACACCTTCTAGAAGGGGTTTACATTAGAAAGAGAAGATAGCTGGGCAATGATGGCAAGCCTTATACCTGCCCTTGTGACTCTAATGCCAAATAGGTGCCTTTCGTAGATGATTAACTGAATGGGGGTTTGAAGAAGTGGACGGAACATATCAGTGATTCAATGTCATTACCAAATGTATTACTGTGCCATAGGCCTATGAGCATGAATACCACCAAAATTATTTTTGTAACGTTCAAGAGAATCACTTGAGTAGAAGTGTTTAGGAGCGTTACCGAGCGAATAGGATCAATCTAGAGTGTTGTAGTATTATGAATAAAATAAGAAAAAAACAAGAGAACGGGAGAGATATCAGTGACTCTCAGTGAGTCACAATTGACTCACTGAAAATGACTAATCCTTTGATTATCTTTTTTAGACATTACTGTATGTTTTGTTCTTTAATGTCTTTGTGTGTCTTTTTGTCTGTCCTTAGAGATGTATTTCTGCTTTCTTGTGTAACACTCCACTGACAGCCCAGAATTGGAAAGAGTCAAAGTTTCCTCTCTCGGATATTCAATTCTCTGAAGTTTCACTGACGGAATATCTATGTTGAGGTACACGTAATTAGACGAACTTTGTAGTTTCACCCCATTTTTGGAGTCCCACTTCTTATTCTAAATTTTCAACCAAGCCTACAGTATCTTGCACACAAATAAAGCCGAAACCTGTCAAGCTTGAAATCTAATCAAAGTATACTTATTGGGAAATAAATTTCAATTGAAGGTGCTTTTCAGTTTAAAAAAAAATTACCTACCACCAAGATATTACTTTACACAATAAGTTTTAATATTGTCTGTCTGTATTAGTCCCAGACAAATATATTTGTATATATGCTTTACTGTATACAGTATAGCAACCGCAATTGCAGTTGCACAGAAAATAAGTACAGGAAATATGGCTTAATAATGATCTTTAAATCCCAGGGATATATTTACATAGCCTCGAGCCCACAATGTGATCAAACCAAAGAGGAATATCATTTCATTGGCTATTTTGTAGCTTTCCTATTTTAACGAGTGCGCTGAGAGCCTGGAAGCAAGTTCAGGGAGTGTGTTTTAATAAATAAATGTAACATAATACAAAACACAAACAACGCACCTGCAAGAAACAGAAACAATGACGCCTGGGGAAGGAACCAAAGGGAGTGACGTAATATAGGGCAGGTAATCAAGTAGGTGATGGAGTCCAGGTGAGTGTCTTTATGCGCTAATGTGCGTAACGATGGTGACAGGTGTGCGCCTTAACGAGCAGCCTGGTGACCTAGAGGCCGGAGAGGGAGCACACGTGACAACTATTTATTTATGGATACAAATAGCCTAATATTCTAAAAAAAATACCTAAAACAAAGTTTAAAAAGTGAAGAATAAAAAAAATTATGTTTTGATAACATCTGGACTCAGTTAATGTTCTGAACCCAAATAAAAGCATGTTGAAACATGCGGATATTGCTGTGCAGTATTGGTTTATGTGGTATGCAATAAAGTTTATGTTCACTTCCTTGCTTTAAAAGTAGTTTGGTATCTACTGGATTTAGAATAGTACTGCAGGACTATTTTGAGTTATTACTATTTACTTATAACGTTTTCCCCAAACACAATACTGATATTAGTTCAAAACGATCCCCAATTGAAAATCCAAATGAAGTACTATTTCAACTGGCTGGTGTTCAAGACTGCTGAAATATTTTTCTAACAGTGTGTGACATTTTTCATGACATTTTCTGCTGGACAGTATTATAGTATTAAACAAAGTATTGTACCTGCTAGATCGCAGTTATATCTGTTTTAGCCAACCATAGTTGTTTTTTGTTGTTACAGTGTGATCACACATAGACAATAATGAAGATTGAAGTTCCGTTTTTTGTGAATTAATGCACTTTAACACTTGTTTACGGTGCATTAATGTAAAGATGCAGTTGAAATACTCAGCATATTATTTATTGATTTTTTAAAAATAACTATTTAATAAGAGTATTTTTTTACCTCAAGTTTTTCAACCCCTGTCTTTTCACAGGAGTTGCAAAATATCTCATTCATTGGAGGATGCCAAAGCTCCTCACAATATAATAATTGGATACTGTACATGGTACTCTCTTGTGGGAGACAAATGCTACTGCAACATATTTTTTTCATGTTGCCCAACAAACCGGCAGTTACAATGCAATACCAAATGCACTGCTGGTCAGTGAAACTACCAACTACAAAATGCCTGTACATAATTGAATGTTTTCAAATATTAATGCAGCTAAGAGTCGGTTTTTTTTTGTAGTTTGTAAAAAAAATTGTTCACTTTATTCTATTTGGCTATCTTTTTTTTCAACCTTCTAAATGACTTTTTCCCCCCATGCTGTGTGCTGCAACTAGCAAAATCATGGACACTTCCTTTCTCCTTATTGGTCTGTACGTAATGCCTGATTCAAATCGTATTTATTTTGAACTAATGTTTATACCTCCCATTTGTGGTTTGACAATCAAATATGTATCCACTGCCTCACTAGACTGGACTGTCAACCTAGTACAAAAGTCAATAATGTGTGATATACTGTGTCATTGTTTTGACATTTCTACAGTCTATTTGGTATGAATTTCAAGCCGTTGCATACAGATCTATAGAAGCTGAAGTTAGTTCTGCTTCACAAATGGAGGGTAAAATGCTCTTTATCTCACCCATCATATCCTATCTAAAGCAATGGAAATCAATAATTAGGTCTATGTATAGTACAACTACAGTTGATACAGAACCCCTTGAACCCCTAACCCATCTCCCTCCCCTCGACGAAGGCATTATGTAAACGTGTTGAATCACCCATAACCTTTCGCTTCAGCCCATATTAATGCATATCGCTATTGTTTAATTGAGCTCAATTTACATGGCTTCTCTGCCTGCGCCTGCAAATTACAAGGGAATTGTAATGTGTCAAACTTGTCTTTTTCATATTGTATTTTAAAAATGTTTAAATAATTTGTTCAATGTTTTGGTCAAAATGATCATTTTTGTCTGATTTGTTTTTCGTTTTCACCCCATTGTATTTGAACATCTTTCAGAAATGTAATAATGAGGAATTGTGCAATAGAAATAGGCATCTTTAAAAAGCATAGCTAGAGAAAAACATGATCAACATTACCTCCTCTTTCAACATGTCTAAGGATATATGATACAAAAATATATTGTCTATCCCTTAATCCATTCAAGCCATCATCGGTCATGTAAACACCTTTAGGTCATGACTCATTTCAGGTCCACTGCTTTTTTCATATTAGCCTTTTTCAAAACAGCAACAGTTGCTAATGGCACTAAACATACTCCAATCCCATTGGAGATGCTTACTTCCATTGAGCTACACAGCACAACATGTTGTGACATGATGGACAGGATTTTTAACCAATGGCCACGTAAGAATCCCTTCTGGTCCTTCCTCCTGGCTAGCGTGTGTGGCTAGTGGACTGTGAATGGCACCGGCAGAACCCAATGACCCGGGTTCCGACCTCGTTAACATCTAGCTGTTCTCTACCACAGATCCACAGCGGTAAGAGTTGTGTCAGCATCGAGGGCCTCTAGGTACTCACCAGACTGCCTTCGAGCTGTCACGTTTGTGCCTGAACAAAATGTTTTTGTCCTTCGAGTATCTCTCTCCTCCACCTACTGTACGCAGATGCCTCCATGCCATTTGAACACAAGCCATGCCGGCCTCTTCAGCCCCGTTGCCATGGCAAGAGTGACATTTGTAACCATCACAGATGTCAACCGCGTAATGTAAACTGGGAGACTGTTAACCGGTAGTCTTGTAGGGAAACAGTGATGTGTACTACAGGGCCATCGTAGTTTAATCCATCCGCTTCCAAACCTATACCTACCACCAAATATAAGAAAACACTTTTTTTTAAATGTATCTCCATGTCCTCGATTAAGCCCCATGGGAATTCATTTCAGACTTGACCATGTTCAGAATGTTTAGAATCTTCTGAGGAGAAAGAGAGAAAATACTACATGGGTTTGGTTCTTTGTCCACAGATTACAACAGTGATGTTCTTGAGGTCCACTAAAGCTGGTTAGTTTAAAAGTTTCCTCTACAGATGATTTTTTTCACTTATCCCCACATAACAGTTAAGGTGCTTCCCGGCTTTGGAAGGTCTCGGTTCATTTCTTTTCCCCTCCAGTAGGTTTGATAGGGAAGAAACACACACACCCTTGAGTTTTAACTTTGGTGGAGGGTGCCACAGATTTGTGGTAAAGTAGCACCCATGCACGGGCCACACACACACACACACACACACACACACACACACACACACACACACACACACACACACACACACACACACACACACACACACACACACACACACACACACACACACACCGACGAGGGATGCCATTCATGTCAGAGGGAATAGATTAGAGCCTCTACCATATTTGCGAATTCAGCCAAGTGAGACCGTCCCTACTGACGCCACACTGCCTCGACTCTCTGCCCCTGCCTCCTTTCTCTCTTTTTATTTTAACAAATTGGCGGGCCTTCTCGAGCGTGACGTTCCCTTAAGCCTAGTAATCCTAGATAGCACCAGCCGGAATGTCCTTTTTCCTTCCCGGATCTTTTTTTCTACTCTTCCTTTACTAGTGCCTCCTTTCTCACTCTTTGGCCTTTTCCTCCATACTTCCGCCATGTTCTTTTTCTTTCTTTCGCCTCAACCAAAGCTAGTAGTTCCCAGTGCCAAAAGCTAGTCACTTGAAGAAAGAAGAGATTGCATATGTTGACTGTATCTAGTGTATGAGGTTTGGGTCGTAGAAGCATGTGAAGTGAGATATTGTGTGTTGCTGTGTTTGAGAGAGGACGTGTGCACTGTGATGAGATGGATTGCGTGCAGGTGAGGTCAGGAGAAAGATAGGAGGAGGTCAGGGATGAGGTTGGTTGTGTGTGGGGTGCGTCGGGAAACCTGAGATGGATCAGATTGTGGATTGTAGATGACATGGCAAGAACGAGAGAACGAGACAGAGATAGTGAACGAGAGAGAGTGAGAATGAGAGAGAGAAAGAGAGACAGGAGCTGGATACAGTTGTGGACATTGTGCTCCTCTGTTCATGCTGACTAGACTTCCGTTAAAACCAGCAGCAACAGCTTCCATCAGAGACAATGAATAACACTGCATCATACTTCCTCCTCTTCTCCCATCTCCCACGGCTTGGGCTAATGAACTATCCAATGTACGATGCGTGGCTGTGAAATCTCATTATCAAAACACCATTTTAATTGCGGTAGTTAAAGGTTTGAAGGCCAGTAATTCTCGCGCTGGTGGCGCCCTGATAGCGGGGCAGCACAGCCACGAGGGGCTAATCTAAAACAAATGAGATTGCGGCTGTCGAAGATGGATAGATGCTCTCACTCTTTGTCGCTCTCGTTCTGTCTCTCTACAGCTTTTTAGCGGGTGGCATATTAATCATGTGTCTGATTTATTCAGCTTTATATAATTTGCTGTGGTGAAGCTTCAACTTCTGTCTGATGGCTTATGCTGTCCTGGTGTGAAGGGAGAGGCTGGAGAGCCAGGTTAATGAGAGAAAGGGTAGGTTAGGGGGGTAGGAGATGTGATGTTTTGAGAAAGTTAGTATTAGGTGTTTGTGAAAGGGGTGTGAGGTGTTTAACCTAAGGGTTGTTTTTAGTAGGTATTTTTAACGGAACTTTTTTAGAGTTCATTTTTTATGTTGTTTGCTCATGAAGGAAGTCAATGAATGAAAGAAAAGAAGAAGAAAAGGAGAGGGATGAAAGCTTACTCAGTGCTAGAACTGATGGTAACGCTTCAGACAGGTGGAATGGGACTGCCGACTACGCCAAGTGTTACTTAACACAATTACTTAGCACAACAGGTGGCGTCGGGGCATTGTTTAGAATGCTAATGTGTCGCTTGGCTGAGGAATAGTGCATGCTGGTTCTTTTTTGTGTTTCCTGCTGTGCTGAGACTCTCACTGTTTGACTTCCTGTTCTAATTACTACTTTATACTCTCTTTAATTAACCCTCAGACAGATGCATCATGTCATATCACTCTTAGCAATAACTGCTCACACTGCTTTAAACTACCTTCCTTTTTTTGTATGGGTACCAATTTGGACCATATTTATTGCCACATCCATCTTTTCTGGAGGGAGTATTTGTCAGATAAAGATGTGTGTCATTTGATGGGTCACCGAATACATTTTAGTTGGCGTAGTCAAAAGTCTTGTTATTACCTAAGATCAGGCCTTCATGAGCATTCTCTGATGCCAGTTATAGTCTAATTCCTATTTACAGTAGAAAGTAGTGTGGCAAATCTCCAACACTGTCACAAAAACCTAATTTGTAGACAAGGCCTCAAACCAAAGTTATACTCTCTAAACCTATGCTCTGTAAACCGTCTAGGTCCTTATACCCAAACTTGAAACAATAATGACCCACTACCAGTATGTCAACTCTGTTACATCATACCACCAATGCTTCGAGTTGGACCAAAGGAGTTGCTATAGTATTTGTTTTTCTCTCTTTCTTTATTTGCATTATTCTTATGCAACATTTGTGTTCAACTCTATAGAGACAACTCTGGAGACTAGTCCTGTTTTCAAAAGAAAGGTGTCATGGGAGGATGGAGTTCAAGAGAAACGTGTTTTCTGATTCCTTTTGTAAATGTCACCGACGTGAGTCATTCGGTGTGACAGAATGTAATGTGGTGTGACAAGGCGATAAAGAAGCAGGACATGTCATGATATTACCATTTTGCATCAGTGAGTCAATAAGTGTATGTGAAAGTACAGCAAATGTACAAATAATCAAATCAGTCTACTCTTCAACGGGAAACATAACACTTGGTCTGTGTGCTAGCGGTTCTTTTTGGAAACAAGGCTGTCCCCTTTTACCGTTTTCATTCTGAAAACCTTTTTCGTTGTTGTACCTTGTTCATGTTTACATTGTATCTTGCATTGCCCTGACGAGAAACACTATTAAATGTATTATCTTTGTTTAATTAATGTTTCCTCTCTGTTTTCATTTGTTAGCCTGAACACTCACATGCCATACATTATGACACAGAATATTTACAGTATTATTAAATGTTTCAGTCATTTAGCACTTATCCAAGCAACTTACAAGAGTAAATGTTCATACTTTTCCCCTGTACTTTTTCCCTGGTCCCCCATGGGAATAGAACCCACAACCCTATCATTGCAAGCGCCATGCTCTACCAGCTGAGCCACACGGGACCAACTGAGCTGATGCGACTCACATTCATATTTAGATTTATTTTTAACTTTTACATACAATCGTAGGCGACAGTCATTTTATGGAACGATACATATATCTTCATTTGTTGTATGGTATAAATCAGAATAAGTATATTTAGACTTAGACTGTACAATTGAACAACCCTGTTTTAGATGTATATTGTATGAGTTATGAGAGAACTGTCAAAATTGTAAGGGCAGCAAATGAAGATGAACTAGTATGGTAGAGCCCTCCCTACCGCTAAAGAGAAAGAGGAAGGAGAAAATCTATACACATGTAGAAAGATGTATCACATACGTCTAAATGAACACGAAAAATGTGCACACCTACCTCCCCTTAGGACAACCACCCAACCCCCATTGAACTCCCACCGGTTACAAAACGCTCGCTTTCAACAGAACATGTGCAAGTTACCCTCAGCATCTAAAGGTCAGAGCATTCATCACATTGATCATGGGTGGTTACGGGATGTGTAAAAAGAATGTAACACTCGACAGCTGTGAGAGGAGAAATACATAGAGACATCATGTCCAACATAAAGACTGTATTGGAGTATTTCAGGAAGGTTCTAGAATGACAAGTATCAAATAAAGATGTAACAAACACTTAGGCCGACAGTGTTTCTGCCACCTTTTGGTTGCACATAGGCCATTTGGGAATACTTCAGAGAGGTATTGAAGTAAAGGTCTTAGTGTTTCTGTTCAGTCCATGTCACTGTCATCTTCAGGTGTGACGGTGATGGCATATTTAAGTGTGACAGTGTCGACAGCTGAGGAAAGCTCCCATAGGACGACCCATCACTTAAACAGATTCTCATTGGTCAGTGGAACTATTTATATATATATCCACTAGATGGCAATCTTGAACTAGTCTGTTCTCCTCAGCCTTAGCTGGAGGAGTCAGAGGGGAGTTTGAGCTCATGGTTTGCGGTTTTTGGCTGTTTGTTTGTAAAGGTCTTACCTCAAGGGTCTTTGTAATGCAGGACTGCATGTATTCAAAGTATTATTATTGTTAAACACATGAAGGTTTAATCCATCATCACAGAGTATTGCCTATGGACATTAACTATGACCCATCATGGTATAACAAAGGTATGGGATACTAATACATCTTGTTGACAGATTTGATATATATCGTCTAGATTATTATCAGACTTATACCTGCTCCTAGATATTACCATATCTTACATGCTATTAATCCACTACTGACAGACATATGGGGACATCAGAGGGATATTTGGATGAGGTGGTAGCTGCCTGCAGTGCTTGGAGCCCCTGACCCTAAGCCTAGTGTCCCCTGGAGGACCCCGGTTGAACATAAACCACCTAGGCAGCTGGGGCCGTCCAAAACACATGATGTAACAGGTGCCCCAAATCACATACCACTGAAAGCACCAAGTTCCGTTGGACCACAGAAGGTCAGGGTTGTGTATGTCTTGGTTAGCAACTCTATTTGGATTCCTCTGTGTTTTATGACTATGCTGACACAAACTGTGTACATGATCCATGCAACCAGTGTGGCTGGGGGATGATAGTAATCTTAATCAATGGATTGTATAATTATTTGAAACCCTTGTTAGTGAACAGCTAAAATAGTTTTTATATACTATCTCTATTTTATCAATATACCAAACGGGCTTCAGGAAGAAGCATAGCACAATAACAGCAGCCATGAAGGATTTAAATGACATCACTAAGGCCTTGACAAAAAAACAGCACTGTGTCTCACTTTTTATTGATCTTTCTAAGGCTTTTGATACAGTTTGATTGTCGCGCGTTAGTCTTTCGGTGCATGCAGTTGCATGATTTGCTAACTACAGTTAACTACAGTTGAAGTCGGCAGTTTACATACACCTTAGCCATATACATTTAAACTCAGTTTTTCACAATTCCTGACATTTAATCCTAGTAAAAATTCCCTGTCTTAGGTCAGCTATGATCACCACTTTATTTTAAGAATGTGAAATGTCAGAATAATAGTAGAGAGAATGATTTATTTCAGCTTTTATTTCTTTCATCACATTCCCAGTGGGTCAGAAGTTTACATACACTCAATTAGTATTTGGTAGCATCGCCTTTAAATTGTTTAACTTGAGTCAAACGTAGCCTTCCACAAGCTTCCCACAATAAGTTGGGTGAATGCTGGGTCATTCCTCCTGACAGAGCTGGTATAACTGAATCAGGTTTGTAGGCCTCCTTACTCGCACACGGGTTTTCAGTTCTGCCCACAAATGTTCTATGGGATTGAGGTCAGGGCTTTGTGATGGCCACTCCAATACCTTGACTTTGTTGTCCTTAAGCCATTTTGCTACAACTTTGGAAGTATGCTTGGGGTCAATGTCCACTTGGAAGACTCATTTGCGACGAAGCTTTAACTTCCTGACTGATGTCTTGAGATGTTGCTTCAAGATGTCCACATAATTTTCCTACCTCGAAATGCCATCTATTTTATGAAGTGCACCAGTCCCTCCTGCAGCAAAGCACCTCCACAAGATGATGCTGCCACCCCCGTGCTTCACGGTAGGGATGGTGTTCTTCGGCTTACAAGCGTTCCCCTTTTTCCTCCAAACATAATGATGGTCATTATGGCCAAACAGTTGTATTTTTGTTTCATTAGACCACAGGACATTTCTCCAAAAAGTACGATCTTTGTCCCCATGTGCAGTTGCAAACCATAGTCTGGCTTTTTTATGGAGGTTTTGGAGCAGTGGCTTCTTCCTTGCTGAGCGGCCTTTCAGGTTATGTCTATATAGGACTCATTTTACTGTGGATATAGATACTTTTGTACCCGTTTCCTCCAGCATCTTCACAAGGTCGTTTTACTGTGCTGTCGTTCTGGGACCGATTTACACTTTTCGCACCAAAGTACGTTCATCTCTAGGAGACAGAATGCATCGCCTGCCTGAGCGGTATGACGGCTGCGTGGTCCCATGGTGTTTATACTTGCGTATTATTGTTTGTACAGATGAACGTGGTACCTTCAGGCATTTGGAAATTTCTCCCAAGGATGAACTAGATTTGTGGAGGTCTACAATTTCTTTCTGAGGTCTTGGCTGATTTCTTTGATTTTCCCATGATGTCAAGCAAAGAGGCACTGAGTTTGAAGGTAGGCCTTGAAATACATCCACAGGTACACCTCCAATTGACTCCAATTATGTCAATTAGCCTATCAGAAGCTTCTAAAGCCATGACATAATTCTCTGGAATTTTCCAAGCAGTTTAAAGGCACAGTCAACTTAGTGTATGTTAACGTCTGACCCACTGGAATTGTGATACTGTGAATTATAAGTGAAATAATCTGTCTGTAAAGAATTGTTGGAAAAATGACTTGTGTCATACATAAAGTAGATGTCCTAACCGACTTGCCAAAACTATAGTTTGCTAACAAGAAATTTGTGGAGTGGTTGAAAAACGAGTTTTAATTACTCCAACCTAAGTGTATGTTAACATCCGATTTCAACTGTATCTGTCTGATAGAACTCATTGCACTCAATTTGATGGGCTCATGTCTGTTAAATTGTCTGTTTGTTATGGTGTGCCCCAGGGCTCTGTACTTGGTCCCCTCTTACTCACTATTCATATAATTAATTTAGACAAAAATGTGCAAAATGCGCAACCTCACTTTTATGCTGATGATACTGTTTTTTATTGTTGTGCCTCTTCTCTCATAAAAGCAATCCAGAATTTGCAAACTGCTTTTTATACTGTTCAATATACCTTGTGTCATTTGAAGCTTATCCTCAATACTCACAAAACTAAACCTATGGTGTTTTATTATTTTCCTCCCCAATTTCGTGATATCCAATTGGTAGTTACAGGCTTGTCTCATTGCTGCAACTCCCGTACGGACTCGGGAGAGGCGAAGATCGAGAGCCTGGACTCGAACCGAGAATCTCTAATGGCACAGTTTTCTAAAGCAAGAAATAGACCTCTGAACCTTTCACCTATTACTACCTGTCAGGGCAATGAGATTGAGACTGTAATCTCATATAAATATCTTGGAATTTTATTGATGACGGCCTCTCTTTTAAATTGTATATTCAACAATTTACAAAAAAATTGAAACTGAAGTTGGTATTTTATTTTAGGAATAAGGCCTGTTTTTCTTTTGAAGCCAGAAGGAGGCTAGTATCAGCTACATTTATGCCTATACTAGACTATGGGGATATTCTATATATGAATGCTTCCGCTCAGTGCTTGAGATCTATTGACACCCTTTACCGTGGAGCATTGAGATTTATTCTAAACTGCAAAACCCTTACACACCACTGCACTTTATATACCAGGGTTGGCTGGCCTTCTCTAGTCAATCGTAGGCTCAGTCACTGGTATACTTTTATTTACAAAGCCATTTTGGGTTTACTAGCATTTTATTTGGGCATTTTTATTGTCCAGAAGGCTGATTTGAGGCTGATTCCCTGACCTGTCAATGTTTTTAATTTTATGATTTTATGAATTTGTGAATTCTATGTTTTTTTTACTAGATTACCTGTAGTTTGGCCAGGGCGCTCTTGAAAAAGAGACTTCAAATCTCAATGAGCCTTTCCTGGTTAAATAAAGGATCAATAAAAATAAATAAATATTTACGGGATGAATTAAAATCAAGAGTATGGATATAATAAATATGAATTTGTCATCAAGTGTATGTTAAAGTTGGATATGTATGGGAGATAATCCAATCATATTAAGATGGATATTGGAGATGTGATAGAAAATATTGAATTTGTTTGTAATCAAATGTATGTAATTTATGTTCTATTCAAGTTTTATGAGAAAAGCAGGCACAGATACTTCTTTGAAACACGTCTGGAAAGTTTATTGACACAATCGTCCGACTCACATTTAACAGAGCTCACAAACAGATCACTTGGAAACTAGTTTTCAAATAAAGACAGGTTTGCAAAGTATCTTAAACAATGGATGAGTCACAACATAGAACATATATTCTTCTATATCATAGAAAATAGGAGCAATCGTGTGTGACCTAGCCTATGTTACATTTCTATGTGTAGCGTTCTGATCGACCCCTGAACTCTGTCTAAATGATGGCCTAGGAGATTATTTTTATTTTTTTTAATTTTCAGCTTGTCTTCTATTGGTCCCAAAGTTCACTAACTAGGACGGAGTGAACAAACAACTCAAACAACTAAAAGACAGAAAATAAAGTATATTTCCCAGGTGAAACCTGTCTAGTGATATCTGAAGAAGGGTTTTTCTAAAATGGAGGATAGTAGAAGAAGAAAGCAAACACCCAAGTACAGTAGGATCTGAGATCAAAACACTTCAATGGAAGATAGATACAATACAGGGTCGACAAACAATCAGGAGAGATACCAAAAATATTTTGGGGGGTAAATTTGTATCACACCGCAACTGGTTGGTGTTATAGTTAGGGCCCTGAGTTTTCCAGGTCACTAGGTCAGGAACAATTCTGGGCCCTAGTCATAGTATCTGTGTGGAGGGCTGAACTTTAAGCCATGACATGAGTCAGACCACTTCAATTAATCCTGTATGTAACTCAATAAATACGATAGGCAGCAATGTAGGTGCCTTGTTGATTTTGCATGATATTTAACTTTTACATTATTATAGGTTGCCAATGTACGGTATGCCATTTATGACATGACCGTATGTCCAATGACTATTGTTTACATTAGTGGTTGTAGGTTAAATTCCTTGGTTTAAGGGTCAGTAAAAAAAAAAAACTGTAAAAAACATGTCTCAAGCAAGGGGAAATTACATGTGTTTAGCACAGACTTTGCAAATTACGAGGTGGATTAACACATTCATTTTTTATTGGATTTCGGATTTCGTCGGACACTTAGTATCAGCACAAATTTTACTGCGATAGAATATGCCAGAGATTACCTATAGACTAGACCATTTAAAAAGTACAATCAGGATTCTTATAAAGTGACATTTAACATTGCCATACATCGATGGCCTTTAAACTATATACTTGGTAAGAGCTATAAAAACAAACCTGGTTTGGACTCGAAAGGAGGCATAAACAACAACGTATAAATTACAAAAAAATTCAGCGTCTGAATATTCAGGGTTTGTAAAATTATTAATCTGTGCTTATCTTGTACTCAAAGCAACAAGGTGTTATGATTGTATACTGCAGGGAGTCCCAGGTATTGGTGGAAGGTACAAGATAATATCGTTCCTGGCTCTAGGATACACCGTAGAAGTAGAAATAGCTGATTATTTCATGGTTTCAATCAACCAGAAAACAAACATTACAATCATGACTATCAATCAACAAAAAGAAAGCTGACAAAATATGTTTTTTCTCTCTCGATACTACCAACCACACCAATAAAACGATTTGCCTCATTTTAAAACATAAATTAACATTCAAAATGTGAATTAACACTCAAGCAGTAGCGTATAATGTCATAAAAACACAAAGTTCTGTTTGTGAGTGTAAAGAGGATGTACACGAAACATCTGTCAGTATTTGCCCCAAACACAGAGAGCTGGCAGACACTGTCGCAGCATTACATTCCAGATTCATTTGTCGATTATCTATTCATTACACCAAGATGCAAGATAAACGTGTTAAAAAAACGGCCTTTTCAGCTCTCGGCAGAAAGCTATGGCATATTGCTCCAGGACACACAAGCGTGATGGGAATTTCAATGGGATATATGACACATACTGATCAAAAAGGGGAAAATTCTTACTTTTACAAAATCACATTTTCAGGTATTCTTGCATTGATGTGATAATTCGACTTAAGTGTAAATTAGGATTCTCCCCAAAGTGATAAAAGTCATATGGGGTAAGTGACAATGCGTGTAACCGACTGTATATCAACTTGTAACATTGAGGAACTCCCATCTACCTCTCATAACCCTACATTAATGTGTGTAACTGTGAAGGGTATTTGTTGCTGGTGGAAGCACTATGCAGATGTAAGAATAGTACCGTGATAGCGTTAGGGTTGTGTACATATTACTGACTGTCTGTGATGCAAATGACCTCTGACCAGTAAGTATTTCGAGTTATAAAAATAAGTTGGAGTCAATTCAGTTTTGTTTCATGTGCTTTTTATCCTCTGAGTTGATCCTCTGAAGTCCTGTTTCGGAAGCTTTTCTTCGGACACACAACATTGTATTTGGTATTTAGTAAGGGGTCTTGGTGAAAAATATGGATAGAAACAAGGTATTATTTATCACACCTCCGCATGTAACAAATGAACTGTTCATAAATTAAGGCAGGGGGCTGTGTCGGATCGACGGTGAACGTTATTACCATGGCAACAATCACAGTGCATTGGGCTGGTGTTTGCGTAAAGTGTCACCATTTTGGGGCGTTAACAGCTGGACCTGAGGAACACCCAATAAATGTACTTTCACTTCCTGCTTCCAGTCACATGATGTGGGTACAAATTCTGGGATTGGATTGGGAGCTGAGGCTGCCAGTGACATTGTTTTGATGGTTGTTTAAATTTCTTGTGTAAAATAATCTGTTTCTTCTCCTTTCTTGATGGGGCATTTTTGAGAGTGCAGTACTAGCTCCAGTGCAACATACAACACTGCAGAGCAAGCAGATAGCTAGCTAGCGCAACAGGACAGCTACCACCAATAAATGTGCTATAGAACTACCACACAAATACATTTGGTTGAGAATATATGACTTACTATATAGGAGCAAGAGGTGATACAGCACTCCTTCACACGTCATATACTTACGTCCCTATACTTCACAACCTTATACAACTGTAGTCATCTTCCTATTGATGAATCCTATGACTACTACAGAAATGCACCCCTTTCCGGTCATGACGCTTGAGCAACAAATAAGTCCTCTCTTTTCCTCTGCAGTTTGCCTAAGTAACACACAGACAGAAGTTGTGCCATACTGAGACGTTATGTTAATAAAGAACTATATGTAGACAAGGGCAGATATTTTGTCTGTCGTTGTGTTTTACAGACAAAGTTGAGTCAGGTTAAGAAGCAAATGTTGGAACTTAACAGTCCTTCTGCTCTTCAACATAAATAGATCATCTCAAGACCAAAAACGTTCAATTGAAACCACCTCGTTTGCTTCCATGCAAATGAGCAAACTCGCGGCAGTCGTCTGGAAGTGGCTTAAACAACGAAATAAAAACTTGTTTCACGTCTTCTCTTTCCTCAAAGTCTGAAACTTCCTGAATCCTTGGAGCGTAAGAAGAATGAAAACTTCTAGTTGAGAGAGGAAGTTCTCTCCGCGGTTGCAAACCCCCCGCCACTTCAAAAGCCGTCACACACTGCGTCAGAGAGGGAAAGTGGAAATGTAAGAGACCTTTGCAGTGCAGGTCTACTAACTGTACCAGCCAACTAAAAATAGGTTTTTGAAACAAAAACCAAGATTCTTCCTCAATATCCATCACACAAAAGTACCAGAGTGAACTGTCCATTGTCCATTTCCCTGATCTTAAAAGTTTATCAAAGTCTTTCCCCAACGTCTTCCTCCTCTCCACATTAACTTATGCCTGTGGCCCTCAGTTTCGGGGCCCTTAGCTTCAAAGGCCCCCTACGTGCTACGGTAGGTCTTAATGATGTCTTTGATTTGTCTCCTGCAGATGGGGCAGCAGGCGTTGGACATCTTCTTGAGTTTGACGCCGCAGGTGTAGCAGAGACACATGTGACCGCAGGCGTAGATGACCGTGTCCACGTGGTTCTCGTAGCAGATGGAACACTCATCTCCAGTCGGCCACCCGGGCCCTCTCCCGCTGCCTGATGGGAAGGTGGGCGACTTGGGGAGGCTGACGGGCGAGCTGGGGGTCGTTCCTGTTAGGGGGGAGGTAGTGACGGAGGGAGGGAGGGAAGGAGGGAGAGGGAGAAAGAGAGAGACATTCTGCATGTACACTACAGGTCAAAAGTTTTAGAACACCTACTCATTCAATGGTCTTTCTTTATTTGTACTATTTTCTACATTGCAGAATAATGAAGACATCAAAACTATGAAATAACACATATGGAATCATGTAGTAACCAAAAAAGTGTTAAACAAATCAAAATATATACGTATTCAAATAGACACCCTTTGCCTTGATGAGAGCTTTACACACTCTTGGCATTATCTCAACCAGCTTCACCTGGAATGCTTTTCCAACAGTCTTGAAGGAGTTCAACTGAGCACTTGTTGGCTGCTGAGCACTTGTTAGCTGCTTTTCCTTCACTCTACGGTCTGACTCATCCCAAACCATCTCAATTTGTTTGAGGTCGGGGGATTGTGAAGGCCAGGTAATCTGATGCAGCACTCCATCACTCTCCATCTTGGTAAAATAGCCCTTACACAGCCTGGAGGTGAGTTGCGTCATTGTCCTGCTGAAAAACAAATTATAGTCCCAATAGGCCCAAACCACATGGGATGGGGTATCGCTGCAGTATTGCTGTGGTAGCCGTGCTGGTTGTGTGCCTTGAATTCTAAATAAATCACAGACAGTGTCATCAGCAAAGCACCCCCACAACATAAGACCTCCTCCTCCATGCTTTATGGTGGGAAATACACATATGGAGATCATCCGTTCACCCACACCGCGTCTCACAAAAACACGGCGGTTTTTGTGACTCCAGACCAAAGGACAAATTTCCACCGGTGTAATGTCCATTGCTCGTGTTTCTTGGTCCAAGAAAGTCTCTTGTTCTTATTGGTGTCCTTTAGTAGTGGTTTCTTTGCAGCAATTCGACCATGAAGACCTGATTCACACAGTCTCCTCTGAACAGTTGATGTTGAGATGTGTCTGTTACTTGAAGTCTGCAAAGCATTTATTTGTCTGCAATTTCTGAGGCTGGTAACTCTAATGAACTTATCCTCTGCAGCAAAGGTAACTCTGGGTCTTCCATTTCTGTGGCGGTCCTCATGAGAGCCAGTTTTATTATAGAGCTTGATGGTTTTTGCGACTGCCCTTGAAGAAACTAAGTTCTAAGTTCTTGAAATGTTCCGTATTGACTGTCCTTCATGTCTTAAAGTAATGATGGATCGTTTCTATTTGCTTATTTGAGCTGTTCTTGCCATAATATGGACTTGGTATTTAACCAAATAGGGATATCTTCTGTAAACCATCCCTACCTTGTCACAACACCACTGATTGGCTCAAACGTATTAAGAAGGAAAGACATTCCACAAATTCACTTTGAAGAAGGCACACCTGTTAATTGAAATGCATTCCAGGTGACTAACTCATGAAGCTGGTTGAGAGAATGCCAAGAGTGTGCAAAACTGTCACCAAGGCAAAGGGTGGCTATTTGAAGAATCTCAAAAATAAAATATATTTTGATTTGTTTAACACTTTTGGTTACTACATGATTCCATATGTGTTATTTCATAGTTTTGATATCTTCACTATTATTCTACAATGTAGAAAATAGTAAAAATGAAGAAAGATCCTTGAATGAGTAGTTGTTCTAAAACTTTTGACCAGTAGTGTATGTACTGATGTAATGGATCTAATCTACAGTGTTAATCAATACATTCCTTACAATAAATACAGTACAAACCCATTTTACTACTGTTGTTCTACTATGAAGGCAGCCTCACATTACGTAACTACAACAGTAGATGAGACATTGTGTCCTCTCGCTGCACAGCACGAGAAGCAATGTACCGAGCAGACTCACCACCCAGGACATCTGCTACCTAGTGTCCCCCTCTCCTCTCTTAACCCCCTGCAGTGGGTTTGATAGTTTGATTAATAGAGTGGCTCTGAAAGGTACAGACCTCCCGCAGAGCCACCACAGTAGGCACTGGCGCAGGGGCCTCCCAGGCCTCCGTTAAGGACAGGGTCAGAGCTTCCACTACCCAGGGCCAGGGCTAGGGCGCTGGGGGTATGGGGGGAGGAGGAGGGAGAGCTGGGGTTGGAGGGAGCCCGTGCCGGCTGGTCCTCGAGATGTGTGGAACCTGGAGCCAGAGAACAGACAGAGAGAAAAGAGATGGTTATGAAAGCATAAAGAGTTCAAATATAGGCACCTCAAATATAGCCACCTCAACTATAGCCACCTCAAATATAGGCACCTCAACTATAGGCACCTCAACTATAGCCACCTCAACTATAGGCACCTCAACTATAGGCACCTCAACTATAGGCACCTCAACTATAGCCACCTCAAATATAGGCACCTCAACTATAGGCAACTCAACTATAGCCACCTCAAATATAGCCACCTCAACTATAGGCACCTCAACTATAGCCACCTCAAATATAGGCACCTCAACTATAGGCACCTCAACTATAGCCACCTCAACTATAGGCACCTCAACTATAGCCACCTCAAATATAGGCACCTCAACTATAGCCACAGGCACCTCAACTATAGCCACCTGAAATATAGCCACCTGAAATATAGCCACCTCAAATATAGCCACCTCAACTATAGCCACCTCAACTACTGTATAGGCACCTCAAATATAGTCACCTCAACTATAGTCACCTCAAAAATAGTCACCTCAAATATAGGCACCTCAAATATAGTCACCTCAACTATAGCCACCTCAACTATAGGCACCTCAAATATAGCCACCTCAAATATAGCCACCTCAAATATAGCCACCTCAATTATAGGCACCTCAATTATAGGCCCCTCAAATATAGACACCTCAACTATTGGCAGCTCAACTATAGCCACCTCAATTATAAGCACCTCAAATATAGGCACCTCTAGTACTGTAAGTGGACTATCCAGTAGGTTCTACATTGAAGAATGATCCTATATAATGAAGAACCGAGAGAAAGAAAGATTATTATTACTATTTTGATGTATTTATTTTATTTATATTAATTTAAAAAGAATCTCTGGTAATATTTATTATATATATATATTCTATATAATCTTTATTTTATATATATATATATATATATATATATATATATATATATATATATATATATATTCCCCTTTTTCTAATCACCATTACAATACTTTTTTTTAAACTGTCATTATTGGTGTCATTTTCTCACCGGGTTTTAGCAACAGTGGCCTCATGCTAATAAAGCTTATTTGCATCTGAAAGAAGAGTTGGTATGTTATGAAGACATAGGCCTACAAAGATCAGAGGGGGTTTTCTCTAAGTGTGCTGTACAGTACATTGGTAGACAGATGAATGATCTTATGATCAAGTGAATGGCTTTTCCATAACCTTTGGGGATTTCTAGCGTGAAGTTCAGGGAGATATGTGGGGGGTTTGTCACGTTCCACTCTTCTGTTTTTCTACATCCCCTGTTTCTGTGGTGAAGGCAGGGAAACATATGGAAATTCCGTGTCCACGTTTAAGAAGCACATATTAGGATGCCAGTGTTGCCTAAAGTGAAGGGTCATGTTTCAGAGACCCCAGCCCCAGTGTGATTAACATGACATATTGGGTTCCAAAGTCACGGACATGGACACATTACGTGAGTCGGAATGCGACCCTGGCTACGTCAGACATACAGTACATGCCTGTACATCGATGAAAGAGGATACGTCAGAACAATGATGTTTGAAGTATCTGAGGACGAAGTGGTTCCTTAACATTGGTTTGACGGTTGGTTAGTTAAATGGTTGCTAGTGTTTGAGTAGTAATAATGTATATAGACTGGGCAAGATTGAGTGTCGCTATTGATTTTATAAACGGGGATCACCTAATCAAAAGTGATACTACACCAAAAACAAACGTCATTTTTTCCTAGACTGTATTTATGGAAGTAGACATATTGAATACACCCAGGTATTGTTAGTCCAGCGCTGACACGCAGTAGTTGTAATATGAGACCAATTATTTTATTTTTGGTTTAAGTAGGCACTAACAGAATGACTATTTAATGTTTAGTAAATTACTATGAAAACTGTCTGTCTTGTTGAGTATACGTGTCATAATTAAAAAAGAAAAATGATTAAAAGCTTTGCTAATTCGCTAGGAACAACGGAAATGGCTATAGTCACCATTCGGCCCGAAAGCCACACCATCCAAAAACAGGGACATCATCAGCAACAACCGCAACAAACAAGCCACAATGAACTACAATGAACCCTTGAACATTTCAATAACATGTTATTTTAAGACACGAGGGATGAGAGGAGGAATAGTTCATCAAAGCCTATGGGGATTGTGGTAACTGGGAGTGACCTCGATGGTCTTTCTCTTCTTTCTCAGTGCGCTATGTCTGTTTTTCTGGATGGCACGATGGAAGAATGTGAAATATGAGTCGTCTGATGTGTGGCCCATGGTCCATCATTAAGACTGCCATCAGCTGACAACATGGCGACCGGCCACCGTTTCTGGCATCTCTCTGATTGATCTATGGCCAGATCCAAAATTGCTGCCCAGCTGCAGTCTTTCTATGCTCACGAACACTGGAGAGGCTGTCGACTAGGCCAGTGGTTCCCAAACTTTTTCGCTGACTGTACCACCAACTCAATTTACCCACTCGTGCATTTTATCAGTCGGCCTATGGTCTCATGAGTCTTCTCAAGTACACCGTGTGGATAGGCCAAGTACCCCCAAGGGTCCTAGTACCCCTGGTTGGGAACCACTGGACTAGGTGGCCATTTTGGTTCTGCGACAATGCTAACATAATGCATTAGGACCCATGTTGGCTGTAATACTGATCTCTGTTACCTGATGACTGACTGACACGGTGCATTACGTCATGTGGTAGGCTGTACTGTACAAGTCTTGTGGAGTCTTGGAGGTTTTCTAAATGGGGCTGTATGTGCTGGTATAGTTGGAGAGGAGGGTTAAGACCTGGGCTGTTTGTTTGTGTAGAGGGTTGCTCTGGTGCCCCTAGGCTCTTGGTGCCTCAGTGTGTGTATGTCTAAGTGTGTGTGGGTGCAATGTGTGTGTGTATGTGTGTGTGTGTGTGTGTTTGTGCAATGTGTTTTTAGATGGTCATTTGTAGAATGTCTATGTATAACGCACACGCCCATAACTATCCTTAGTTCGTATGTACACACCCTTATCCTCCTTATAAACTACCACTACAACTACTATTCAGAGTCCCCCTACGATCACATTACTACTACGCTGACAGGTCCCCCTATGGACTCTAACCCAGAGGTGTGGTGGTGGTGCCGAGCCTCTCTCTGTCCTCCATCTCTCCCATTTTAATCCCCTATCTGGCTTGTCCTCATCAGCTGACCTAGGATCAGTGGAGCCCAGCCCTGATCCTCCTGTTCACTCCCAGATTAACTTAGAGAGGGACTGTGGACAGCTGTGGCTGCTCACTCCCGCCTCCCAAATGGCACCCTATTCCCTATGTGGTGCACTACTTTTGACTGCACTACTTTTGACCAGAGCTCTATGGGCCCTAGTAAAAAGTAGTGCACTATACAGGGAACAGGGTGCCATTTGGGACACAGAGAGTTTATTAAGAAGAGTATGTTTGTCCAGATCCTCTAAAGCAGTCTGCTATGGGAGGATTCTGAGGAATGTGGGCTATGTGACACTGAGACTGGGACATACTTTGACTCAACAACACTGGGTCACGCACTGTCGCAGCACCTCGATGGGGTTGTGGCTTCAAAATTGCCGCTTGGCCCTACAGTCATGGTTGTGACTGAGGATGTCCTTTGTGGTCATATAGTGAGTGACCTTAGGTCATCATAGTCTCTACATCTTAGAAGAGGAGTGTGGGATTTCCTTCTAGGGACCTGTTTAGTGGTAGACTGATGAATAGGATGGGAAGATGGGAGGAGGAAAAGGGGAGAGTGGGGTTGTAAAGTGGTTGCTTATCTTTCTACATCCATTGAGCTTTCTGAAACACGATATCCAACGAAACTTTAAGAGCTTTGAAAGGTTTGGCGACTGTATATGGGTGGTCTTTAAGTTTGTTGTCAGCGCCATTTTCTACATTTAGGCTCTCAATTGTAATTTGTCAAATCTATATATAGGATTGTATATATAGTTAAAGATGCAATATGTAGGCCTCCCGGGTGGCGCAGTGGTCTAGGGGTCTCTGGGTTCGCGCCCAGGCTCTGTCGCAGCCGGCCGCGACCGGGAGGTCCGTGGGGCGACGCACAATTGGGCTAGCGTCGTCCGGGTTAGGGTGGGTTTGGCCGGTAGGGATATCCTTGTCTCATCGCGCTCCAGCGACTCCTGTGGCGGGCCGGGCGCAGTGCGTGCTAACCAAGGGGGCCAGGTGCACGGTGTTTCCTCCGACACATTGGTGCGGCTGGCTTCCGGGTTGGAGGCGCGCTGTGTTAAAGAAGCAGTGCGGCTTGGTTGGGTTGTGCTTCGGAGGACGCATGGCTTTCGACCTTCGTCTCTCCCGAGCCCGTACGGGAGTTGTAGCGATGAGACAAGATAGTAATTACTAGCGATTGGATACCACGAAAATTGGGGAGAAAGGGGATAAAATTAAAAAAAAAAAAAAAAAAAAAAAAAGATGCAATATGTAACGTTTTGGGCGACCTGATCAAATTCACATAGAAATGCGAGTTATAGATCTGTCATTCTCATTGAAAACAAGCAGTAGATCAGATGTGGTAGACACGTTTTATGTGCGATATTTCTATGCTTCCTGTGCTTTGTTTAGTTTTTTACGTCTATTACTCACACCAGTTTCAATCAGCTGAAAACACTATATTTTTGTTTATGGAAACGATATTTCACAGCGGTTTAAATGGTACAATGATTCTCTACACTATACATACTTGCAGGCATGTGGAGCGTGTGTGTGAGAGACAGGATATTATCTGGCCCGACATGAAGTGAGTGATTTTATCAGTGCTCTGGTGCTGGAAAATGTTTTGCAACATCCAGGTGTTAATAGCCCTGACATCTTAACATCCAGGTGTTTATAGCCCTTACATTTTAACATCCAGGTGTTTATAGCTCTTACATCTTAACATCCAGGTGTTTATAGCCCTTACATTTTAACATCCAGGTGTTTATAGCCCTGCCATCTTAACATCCAGGTGTTTATAGCCCTGCCATCTTAACATCCAGGTGTTTATAGCCCTGCCAACTTAACATCCAGGTGTTTATAGCCCTGACATCTTAACATCCAGGTGTTAATAGCTCTGCCATCTTAACATCCAGGTGTTTATAGCCCTGCCATCTTAGCATCCAGGTGTTTATAGCCCTGCAATCTTAACATCCAGGTGTTTATAGCCTTGACATCTTAACATCCAGGTGTTTATAGCCCTGACATCTTAACATCCAGGTGTTTATAGCCCTGACATCTTAACATCCAGGTGTTTATAGCCCTGACATCTTAACATCCAGGTGTTTATAGCTCTGACATCTTAACATCCAGGTGTTTATAGCCCTGACATCTTAACATCCAGGTGTTTATAGCTCTGACATCTTAATATCCAGGTGTTTATAGCCCTGACATCTTAACATCCAGGTGTTTATAGCCCGGACATCTTAACATCCAGGTGTTTATAGCCCTGAAATCTTAACATCCAGGTGTTTATAGCCCTGACATCTTAACATCCAGGTGTTTATAGCCCTGACATCTTAACATCCAGGTGTTTATAGCCCTGACATCTTAACATCCAGGTGTTTATAGCCCTGAAATCTTAACATCCAGGTGTTTATAGCCCTGACATCTTAACATCCAGGTGTTTATAGCCCTGCCATCTTAACATCCAGGTGTTTATAGCCCTGCCATCTTAACATCCAGGTGTTTATAGCCCTAACATCTTAACATCCAGGTGTTTATAGCCCTGACATCTTAACATCCAGGTGTTTATAGCCCTGACATCTTAACATCCAGGTGTTTATAGCTCTGCCATCTTAACATCCAGGTGTTTATAGCCCTGACATCTTAACATCCAGGTGTTTATAGCTCTGACATCTTAACATCCAGGTGTTTATAGCTCTGACATCTTAACATCCAGGTGTTTATAGCCCTGACATCTTAACATCCAGGTGTTTATAGCTCTGACATCTTAACATCCAGGTGTTTATAGCCCTGCCATCTTAACATCCAGGTGTTTATAGCCCTGACATCTTAATATCCAGGTGTTTATAGCCCTGACATCTTAACATCCAGGTGTTTATAGCCCTGACATCTTAACATCCAGGTGTTTATAGCCCTGACATCTTAACATCCAGGTGTTTATAGCCCTGACATCTTAACATCCAGGTGTTTATAGCCCTGACATCTTAACATCCAGGTGGTTATAGCCCTGACATCTTAACATCCAGGTGTTTATAGCCCTGACATCTTAACATCCAGGTGTTTATAGCTCTGACATCTTAACATCCAGGTGTTTATAGCCCTGACATCTTAACATCCAGGTGTTTATAGCCCTGACATCTTAACATACAGGTGTTTATAGCCCTGACATCTTAACATACAGGTGTTTATAGCCCTGCCATCTTAACATCCAGGTTTTTATAGCCCTGCCATCTTAACATCCAGGTGTTTATAGCCCTGACATCATAACATCCAGGTGTTTATAGCTCTGACATCTTAACATCCAGGTGTTTATAGCCCTGACATCTTAACATCCAGGTGTTTATAGCCCTGACATCTTAACATCCAGGTGTGTATAGCCCTGACATCTTAACATCCAGGTGTTTATAGCCCTGCTATCTTAACATCCAGGTGTTTATAGCCCTGACATCTTAACATCCAAGTGTTTATAGCCCTGCTATCTTAACATCCAGGTGTTTATAGCCCTGACATCTTAACATCCAGGTGTTTATAGCCCTGACATCTTAACATCCAGGTGTTTATAGCCCTGCTATCTTAACATCCAGGTGTTTATAGCCCTGACATCTTAACATCCAGGTGTTTATAGCCCTGCTATCTTAACATCCAGGTGTTTATAGCCCTGACATCTTAACATCCAAGTGTTTATAGCCCTGCTATCTTAACATCCAGGTGTTTATAGCCCTGACATCTTAACATCCAGGTGTTTATAGCTCTGACATCTTAACATCCAGGTGGTTATAGCCCTGACATCTTAACATCCAGGTGTTTATAGCCCTGACATCTTAACATCCAGGTGTTTATAGCTCTGACATCTTAACATCCAGGTGTTTATAGCCCTGACATCTTAACATCCAGGTGTTAATAGCTCTGCCATCTTAACATCCAGGTGTTTATAGCCCTGACATCTTAACATCCAGGTGTTAATAGCTCTGACATCTTAACATCCAGGTGTTTATAGCCCTGACATCTTAACATCCAGGTGTTTATAGCCCTGACATCTTAACATCCAGGTGTTTATAGCCCTGCTATCTTAACATCCAGGTGTGTACAGCCCTTACATCTTAACATCCAGGTGTTTATAGCCCTGACATCTTAACATCCAGGTGTTTATAGCTCTGACATCTTAACATCCAGGTGTTAATAGCTCTGACAACTTAACATCCAGGTGTTTATAGCCCTGCCATCTTAACATCCAGGTGTTTATAGCCCTGCCATCTTAACATCCAGGTGTTTATAGCCCTGCCATCTTAACATCAGGTGTTTATAGCCCTGACATCTTAACATCCAGGTGTTTATAGCCCTGACATCTTAACATCCAGGTGTTTATAGCCCTGCCATCTTAACATCCAGGTGTTTATAGCCCTGACATCTTAACATCCAGGTGTTTATAGCCCTGACATCTTAATATCCAGGTGTTTATAGCCCTGACATCTTAACATCCAGGTGTTTATAGCCCTGACATCTTAACATCCAGGTGTTTATAGCCCTGACATCTTAACATCCAGGTGTTTATAGCCCTGACATCTTAACATCCAGGTGGTTATAGCCCTGACATCTTAACATCCAGGTGTTTATAGCCCTGCCATCTTAACATCCAGGTGTTTAAAACCCTGACATCTTAACATCCAGGTGTTTATAGCCCTGACATCTTAACATCCAGGTGTTTATAGCTCTGACATCTTAACATCCAGGTGTTTATAGCCCTGACATCTTAACATACAGGTGTTTATAGCCCTGCCATCTTAACATCCAGGTTTTTATAGCCCTGCCATCTTAACATCCAGGTGTTTATAGCCCTGACATCATAACATCCAGGTGTTTATAGCTCTGACATCTTAACATCCAGGTGTTTATAGCCCTGACATCTTAACATCCAGGTGTTTATAGCCCTGACATCTTAACATCCAGGTGTTTATAGCTCTGACATCTTAACATCCAGGTGTTTATAGCCCTGACATCTTAACATCCAGGTGTTAATAGCTCTGACATCTTAACATCCAGGTGTTTATAGCCCTGACATCTTAACATCCAGGTGTTAATAGCTCTGACATCTTAACATCCAGGTGTTTATAGCCCTGCCATCTTAACATCCAGGTGTATATAGCCCTGACATCTTAACATCCAGGTGTTTATAGCCCTGCTATATTAACATCCATGTGTTTATAGCCCTGACATCTTAACATCCAGGTGTTTATAGCCCTGACATCTTAACATCCAGGTGTTTATAGCCCTGCCATCTTAACATCCAGGTGTTTATAGCCCTAACATCTTAACATCCAGGTGTTTATAGCTCTGACATCTTAACATCCAGGTGTTTATAGCCCTGACATCTTAATATCCAGGTGTTTATAGCCCTGACATCTTAACATCCAGGTGTTTATAGCTCTGACATCTTAACATCCAGGTGTTTATAGCCCTGACATCTTAACATCCAGGTGTTAATAGCTCTGACATCTTAACATCCAGGTGTTTATAGCCCTGACATCTTAACATCCAGGTGTTAATAGCTCTGACATCTTAACATCCAGGTGTTTATAGCACTGCCATCTTAACATCCAGGTGTATATAGCCCTGACATCTTAACATCCAGGTGTTTATAGCCCTGCTATCTTAACATCCAGGTGTTTATAGCCCTGACATCCTAACATCCAGGTGTTTATAGCCCTGACATCTTAACATCCAGGTGTTTATAGCCCTGACATCTTAACATCCAGGTGTTTATAGCCCTGCCATCTTAACATCCAGGTGTTTATAGCCCTAACATCTTAACATCCAGGTGTTTATAGCTCTGACATCTTAACATCCAGGTGTTTATAGCCCTGACATCTTAACATCCAAGTGTTAATAGCTCTGACATCTTAACATCCAGGTGTTTATAGCCCTGACATCTTAACATCCAGGTGTTAATAGCTCTGACATCTTAACATCCAGGTGTTTATAGCCCTGACATCTTAACATCCAGGTGTTTATAGCCCTGACATCTTAACATCCAGGTGTTTATAGCCCTGCTATCTTAACATCCAGGTGTTTATAGCCCTGACATCTTAACATCCAAGTGTTTATAGCCCTGCTATCTTAAAATCCAGGTGTTTATAGCCCTGCTATCTTAACATCCAGGTGTTTATAGCCCTGACATCTTAACATCCAGGTGTTTATAGCCCTGACATCTTAACATCCAGGTGTTTATAGCCCTGACATCTTAACATCCAGGTGTTTATAGCCCTGCTATCTTAACATCCAGGTGTTTATAGCCCTGACATCTTAACATCCAGGTGTTTATAGCCCTGCTATCTTAACATCCAGGTGTTTATAGCCCTGACATCTTAACATCCAAGTGTTTATAGCCCTGCTATCTTAACATCCAGGTGTGTACAGCCCTTACATCTTAACATCCAGGTGTTTATAGCCCTGACATCTTAACATCCAGGTGTTTATAGCTCTGACATCTTAACATCCAGGTGTTAATAGCTCTGACATCTTAACATCCAGGTGTTTATAGCCCTGCCATCTTAACATCCAGGTGTTTATAGCCCTGCCATCTTAACATCCAGGTGTTTATAGCCCTGCCATCTTAACATCAGGTGTTTATAGCCCTGACATCTTAACATCCAGGTGTTTATAGCCCTGACATCTTAACATCCAGGTGTTTATAGCCCTGCCATCTTAACATCCAGGTGTTTATAGCCCTGACATCTTAACATCCAGGTGTTTATAGCCCTGACATCTTAACATCCAGGTGTTTATAGCTCTGACATCTTAACATCCAGGTGTTTATAGCCCTGACATCTTAACATCCAGGTGTTTATAGCCCTGACATCTTAACATCCAGGTGTTTATAGCCCTGACATCTTAACATCCAGGTGTTTATAGCTCTGACATCTTAACATCCAGGTGTTTATAGCCCTGCCATCTTAACATCCAGGTGTTTATAGCCCTGCCATCTTAACATCCAGGTGTTTATAGCTCTGACATCTTAACATCCAGGTGTTTATAGCCCTGACATCTTAACATCCAGGTGTTTATAGCCCTGACATCTTAACATCCAGGTGTTTATAGCCCTGACATCTTAACATCCAGGTGTTAATAGCTCTGACATCTTAACATCCAGGTGTTTATAGCCCTGCCATCTTAACATCCAGGTGTTTATAGCTCTGACATCTTAACATCCAGGTGTTTATAGCTCTGACATCTTAACATCCAGGTGTTTATAGCTCTGACATCTTAACATCCAGGTGTTTATAGCTCTGACATCTTAACATCCAGGTGTTTATAGCCCTGACATCTTAACATCCAGGTGGTTATAGCCCTGACATCTTAACATCCAGGTGTTTATAGCCCTGACATCTTAACATCCCTGCTATCAGATGTTAGTATCTGTAGGGCGGTGTGTGTGTATATGTGTGTGTGTACATGTACATTAAGGGCCCTTTCATAATATTGAGTTGCAACCCCCCCCCCCCCCCCCCCCTCCTTTCCCTCAGAACAGCCTCAATTCGTCGGGGCATGGACGCAACAAGGTGTCGAAATCGTTCCACAGGGACCCTGACCCATGTTAACTACAATGCTTCCCACAGTTGTGTCAAGTTGGCTGGATGTCAAGTTGGCTGGATACACACGGGAAACTGTTGAGTGTGAAAACCCCAGCAGCGTTGCAGTTCTTGACACAAACCGGTGCGCCTGGCACCTACTACCATACTCTGTTCAAAGGAACTTAAATCTTTTGTCTTGCCCATTCACCCTACATACACAATCACATAAACAATCCATGTCTCAATTGTCTCAAGGCTTGAAAAATATTATTTAACCTGTCTCCTCCCCTTCCCCTACACTGATTGAAGTGGATTTAACAAGTGACATCAATAAGGGATCATAGCTTTCACATGGATTCACCTGGTCAGTCTATGTCA